>NC_056733.1:1311740945-1311873445 GCF_019279795.1 Protopterus annectens
TGTTATTAGAACTGTTGTCCAATAATAGAAAAGTACATAAATGTCAATTTGTGTACAAGAATAAATGTCGATTTTTGTACATGAAGAAATGTCGATTTGTGTTCATTAATTAATGTTAATTTTTGTACATGAATAACTGAATATAGGTAGATTGTTGTATGGTGCAGGTATACAAGGCATCCCCTGACAATAAGCCCTAATGCACATTTCACTGGGAGAAAGAATACAAGACCAGGTCTTATTTTCGGGGAAATACGGTATATAAAAACATATATATATATATACATATACACACACACACACACACACACACACACACACACACACACACACACACACACACACACACACACACTCACACACGTATGTTTCTATGTGTGTATTTGGAATACTATGCCATGCCCTTTCATAACCACCGCCAACCCATCTCAGTTTAAAAACCTACTCAAGAACTTCCTCACCAGTAAATTGCTGTGTCCATGCACTAGTCCTGAATAAATAAACTTACAATTTTTTTCTCCTTACCCATACCCTCCCCACCCGGCTTCACAAGTAATATAGCCTACTTCTCACATCCCACCTTTTCTGGCTTCCCTGCTTTCTCTACTCCTCTCCTAACTGTTAAACCTGTCCAGCTAATGATACTGACCAAATCCACCTTTCTTCAGATCCTTCCCAGCTCATCTCTTACTTCCACTTTCAGTCTGCACCATCTCTTTATAGTACATGTCCACTTAACCTACTCTCTAAACTGGGGTCTGTATGTAACCTATTACACAATTTAAATATTGATTGTAACCATATGCAATAATGTAATATTTTACTCAATGTGATCCAATGCAACTGTTTTCTTGTGCATTTGTAATATATCTGTAATTCTATGTAGTTTACCTATGGAGCTTTTCTCCCATGTCTGTAATTGCATGTAATTTATCTATGGAGCTTTTCTCCCCAGGCCTTAGCTGAAAATGGGCTCTGTCTCAACTGGACACTCCTAGTAAACAAATGTGAAATAAATAAATAATAAATATCACCTTTGGATTATATTCAGAATGTAATTGAACAGAGAATCTGATAATCAAAAAGGAAGATAAAGCCTCAGGGAAATACAAAAGTTACCAGGGTGGGGCAAGGGCAGACTGAACAAGCAGCCTCAGGGAAATACAAAAGTTACCAGGGTGGGGCAAGGGCAGACTGAACAAGCAGCCTCAGGGAAATACAAAAGTTACCAGGGTGGGGCAAGGGCAGACTGAACAAGCAGCCTCAGGGAAATACAAAAGTTACCAGGGTGGGGCAAGGGCAGACTGAACAAGTAGCCTCAGGGAAATACAAAAGTTACCAGGGTGGGGCAAGGACAGACTGAACAAGCAGCCTCAGGGAAATACAAAAGTTACCAGGGTGGGGCAAGGGCAGACTGAACAAGCAGACAGTCATGCTGACAGAAAGGACTGCCATGGATTTTCGGAAGCCTCTTCCTTTCACGTTTGAATCTCTTTTTCACTGTTTTTGAAACCCTGATTACTAGCTCCTTGCTGTTTGTTTACTGACAAAGAAGACTAACTAAGGAGAAGGGGCAACTACTACTTAGACTGCTAAAGAAAGGTTGAAAATTCTGATTCATTCCTTATTTATTTATTTTTATTTATTTACATTTGTTTACCGGGAAATTCTGACTGGACGCAGGTCCTTTTTCAGTGGATGCCCGGGGAGAAAAGCTCCACATCATGTACATGACAGAGATACAAAGTTGCAACAACAGTAAACAAAATTACAGGTTGTTGGCTTTAATACAATAACAAGATATTGATTATCAACAGTATATACAGAAAATGTTGCTAGTTAAGATAGTTTCTTGTCATTTATAATATTAGTAACAACGTTGTCAGACATTTATAACATTAGTAACAACGTTGTCAGACAAGATGTTAAAGTATGTAAAGACAACTAGCTATTTCTGACTGTGGTTAGTAGTGGCGGTAGTATAGTTGGGTTAAGAGTCTAGGTGGGGCGGGGTAAGGGTGGGAGTGTTAGTCTGGATTAGAACAAGGACAAAGCCAGTGCAAATTTAACTGGAATTTGAGGGCAGTCTTGAAAAGGCTGCTGGAAGGTAGAGTAGTTATAGAGGGTGGAAGATTGTTCCAAAGTTTAGATATGGTACATGAAAATATGGATTCTCCTGCTGAGTTTTTGGGTTTGATAACAGTGAGTTGATTTTTGTTGCTTGATCTTAGGGGCCTAGTGGGGTGATAGGGTTGCAGAAGGGTTGGAAGGGAAGGGATGTCAAGGGGGTGGTTAATAAGTTTATGAGCGAGGGTGAGTTGGTTAAAGTGAAGGAGTTATGGGAGTTTTAGCCAGTTTAGTTATTTAAGGGAGATACAATGATGGCTGCGGTAGGAGGTTGGCAAATTTAGCAATTTTGTTGTAACAAGCATCCAGCTTGTGTAGGTCTATCTGTCTAAGGTTGGTAAGTATTGGGGATGCATAGAGTAGGGTGAAGATTAGCTGGGAATTGGCTATGGATATTCTAGCTGCCTTGGTTAGGAACTGGTGGCTTTGATATAATGCACCAAGTTTCTTGTGAACTTTTTTTATTGTGAGAGATATCCGGGTGTCAAATCTAAGTTTGTTGTCAAATAACCACATCAAGTAATTCTGTGTGTTCTGATGGAGAGATGATGGTATTGTCTTTGGCAAGAATGTTGAAGTGGGGGTGTGTTTTGGGTGGCTTTGGAAGGTTGGAACAGGAGAAGTTTTGTCTTACTTGGGTTGAGTAGGAGCTAAGCATTGGATAGCCAGCTTTCTACAAAAGAGAATGATTATTGTGTGATTTGTTGTAGTTCTGGTACAGTGGTGGCAGAGCAGATGAGAGCAGAGTCATCTGCGTACTGTATAAGAGATGCTTGTGTGTAGGTTGTTAGTGAAAAGTGAGAATAGCAGAGGGCCAAGTCTAGACCCTTGGGGAACACCGAGAGTAACTGGAAGGTGAGGTGAGGTGATGTGTTATTGTCCTAGATTATGGATTGCTGGCATCCGTGTAAATAGCTGTGGAACCAGTTGCAGGCTGGTTGTGAGAAGGAGAGGTTGGGGAGAGTAGTAGCTCATGAGATACCATGTCAAAGGCCTTTGAGAGATCTAGAAATATGGCAGTAGAGAACAGGCCATTGTTTTTGTGATAAAGTATAGTGTTGGTGAAGGAGAGCAGAGCAGAGGTAGTGCTGTGATATGGCCTGAAACCATGTTGGGTTTTGGAGAGGAGATTATTAGCTAGGAGGTAGTTGGAGACCTGGGTGTTGATACATTTTTCAAGTATCTTAGAGAGAGGGGAGAGGATAGCAATGGGGTGATAATTGGAGAGGTCAGTGGAGGGGGTACCTTTGTGGAGGGGAATAATGTGGGATATTTTCCATATCGAGGGAACATAGCCTTCTGTTATGGAATGGTTGATTAGAACTGAAATTGGGTAGGCTAGTGTATCAGGTGCAGTTTTCAAGTATTCAGAGGGGAGGTTGTCAGCTGCGAGTTTGGTGGGTTTAAGTTTTGACAATAGTTTTTTTTGGAGGTAGGTACTGAGGTGAAGAAGAAAAGAGGAGTTGGGGGGCTGGTGTAGGGAAGTGTTGTTTGTTTAGAGATGTTATAGTTTCAGTGAAGTGTTTGTTGAAGGATTCAGCAATACTGCTGGGGGGGGGTGGATGGCAGAGAGGTATCAACCTTCCCTGGGTGGAGGATATTGTTAATAGTGGACCAGAATTGCTTAGGGTTGTGGTTGGTAGAGTTTAGGGTGGATTTATAGTAGAGGGATTTGTATAATTTTATGTGATTTTTGACTTTATTGCGCAGTTCAAGGAATGATTGCCTATCCAATTTATTTTTTGTTAGTCGCCAGGGTTTGGCATTTCTTACAGGAGCATGGGTGTTTAGGATGGAGAGGAAGGTACTGTTGAAGAAGTGGACAGCCTCATCTAGGTTAAGGTATTTTAGTGCTGACCAGATAATTTTTTGCAGGGAGGAGATGAAGGAGTTGGGGTTGAAGTTGGACTTGCTCCATATTTGCCTGTGGAAGGAGTTGGGGTTGAAGTTGGACTTGCTCCATATTTGCCTGTGGATAATGGGCTTCAGACTGTTTGTGTGGTGCCAAATTAGGAAAGTGGGGGAGTGATCACTAAGACTGTCAGGTAAGCAGCCTGCTAGGTAAGAGTGAGGGGCTTTATTGACTAGGATCCAGTCAAGCAAGGTATGATTGTTAGGGTTTTTGTTGATTCAGGTTGGGGATTGAATGAGTTGAGTGAACCCATGGAGATTAAGGTGAATGGTTGGGAGACTGTTATTACAGGATAGCCAGCTGATGTTAAAGTCACCGAGAATGATGGTTTCCTGGGGTAGAGATAGAGTAGCCCAGTTCAGGAGATTTTCTAGGGGTGTGATATTTTGCCCTGGTGGGAAATAGCATCCTAGGATATTGACAGTTTTGTTTTGGTTTAGTTTGAGATTGACATTAAGGATTTCTTCATTGTTGTGGTGAGGGGCAGATGAGTTCAGGAGTTGAATATTGAGGTGGTGTTTAAATATCAATGCTACACCACTTCCTTTTTTGGACAATCTGTCTATGCAAATGATGTTATATTCAGGTGGAAGTATTTCCTCACTTATGATGTGAGGTTTGAGCCAGGTTTCAGTTAGGAAGAGAATATCTGGGGAATATATGCTTATGCTGGCGTGTAGTTCTTGGATTTTATTGCATATATTTCTGATGTTTAGGGACATTATAAGTAGGTCTGTTGTTTTCTTGTGGGCTAGGAGTTGAGTTGTGGAGGGGGGGGTTGTTTGGACTAGGGTTTGTGGCTGGGTTGGATTTGGGAGGACCAGGGTTTGGATTGATGTCTCCAGCGAGGGCTAGTTTATAGAGGGTATTTAGGATATGTTTTATATACATAGTAAATTGCTTGTAGAATCTTAGGGATATTTTATTTTTGAGTGTGTTAGGTGTTTGGTAATGGAGTGCGTGTATTGGAAGGATGATTTTGGTGGCAGGGGTTGTGTAGTTATATTGTAAATGTTTGAGGGAAGGTGTTAAAAGAGAGTACAGTGGAAGTTCTTGGGGCATGTGACTGTGGAGCCTTGGCAGGATGTAATGTGAGCTAGAACTATGCAGGTTAGGATTATTATATTAAGTAGTAGCATGATTGTGCTGGATGTAGGGGGAGGGGGTGAGTAGTGGTGTAGCCTAATTGCTGGCAATTAGGGGTGGGGGGTGGGTGGGAATAGGGGGCAGGGAGAGGAGCAAAGTGAGCGTAGCGGGCTAGAACCCCCCCCAGGCTAAAGATTGCTGGGTAAGTGTTTAAATAGCCAAATTGTTAGAAGTTATTAGAATCTAGTAGGGAAAAACAATCTATAGACCTGATTTCAGCAGTTTCCTTTCTGGGTAGACACCCAGTTTGAAGCAGAGAAAAAGTGGCAGTTTAAGTAGCTTTTTGCATCTATTTTACAAGTGGGCAATTCCAGTGTATCTACAGGGTTACCTTTTTTGTCTAGATCTTTATCTTGGTTTACTGATAACTAAAAAGAAAAAGTTAACTGGGGAATGTATTTACAACAGATGGGGGAGGGGTGCAGCTGCCGTCCCTAGCCGTGTGGGTAGAGCCAGTTATTTCCGCTTTAGACCAGGTACTTTCTAAAGTAGCAGGCTAAGAGGGAAACATAGCTAGACACCTACAGTAACCTATCTTCTGTCCAAAGCCCTTGAGTCCTTGTGGCTGGTTTCTCCACTGCAGATGCCGCCAATGGCCAAGGATTCAGCAAGTGGGGGACTGAGAGAGAACCCTTTTGCAGGGACAGTGGTCACTAAATGAAAAGGAGACAAAAACAATTATTAAGTTAAGGTCTCTGAAAGGGGAATGAGAGAGAAGTGCTCTAAAAAGTAACTGCAGTAATAAAATTATCACCCAGGCAGGAAGGGTACTGGGTTTAAGAGTAGCAGCATATTTCACTATTTACACAGGTACAAAGTGTTTAGTAAAAATGGCTCAGGCAACTGTTATGCATTCGCATATGAAGCCCTTGACATAAAAAAACACCTTACTTAGTGATATATACCAGATATTTTTGGTAGCCCATGAATTTAGAGAGAGTTCTATCACAGATATAGCAGTAGTAAACTATCAACAATTGTATACAACATACTTAAATATCGCAACAGACATTTACATATCTACATTGCTATAATATTTCTCATGGTACAGCAGTTAAAACAACTAAGGATCACTGACTTGGCAGCAAGACAGGTCTTTAGCTGTAATATGGTGTTTGTATTTAACTTATTGCTTTCCTTCAAAATGAATCACAGAACACACAGTCACACTGCTTAGCATCTACTTTAACGAAAACATATTTACTAAGCAAATGTGATGAGGATTAGCAACCCAGTTTGATACTATAGCATCTGTAGCCGCTAGCACACTTAAGCGCCAAGGCAGACTGGAAAATGATACATTGTAACACTTTGCCTACAATTTTTATAAATAGGAAACCAGTTCTGCAACAGTAACCATGCTGAGAGTAACAAAACAATAGAACAATTGAGTTTGTAGAGACCTTAGCTGCAATGTAAAAAATAACGCTCAAACACTTATAATGAGATACACCACAAGCTGAAGGGAATTGGCAGCTGCTGTGAGAAGCCAAGATGGCTCCAGGGGTTTAAAAAAAATTTTGCTGAGATAATATTGTAGGAGGGGGGTGGGAGTGGTTACAGGTAATGTGAAGTAGTTAGTCCTTGTAGAAAATCACTCTCAGGAGAAACTGAGTAGCAAATGCTGCAAACAACAGTCTATAGACCTGAGTTCACCCCCCCCCCGGGCTAAAGATTGCAGGGTAAGTGTCTAAATAGCCAAATTGTTAGAGAAAAACAATCTATAGACCTGATTTCAGCTGTGCCCTTTCTAGGTAGACACCCAGTTTGAAGCAGACAAAAAGTGGCAGTTTAAATAGTTTTTGCCTCTATTTTATTTTTATTTGTCTATCTACAGGGTTACCTTTTTTCACCTAGAGCTTTATCTTTGTTTACGGATAACTAAAAAGAAAAAGTTAACTGGGAAATGTATTTACAGCAGATGGGGGGAGGGTGTGCAGCTGCCGTCCCTAGCCGTGTGGGTAGAGCCAGTTATTTCTGCTTTAGACCAAGTACTTTCTACAGTAGCAGGCTAAGAGGGAAACATAGCTAGACATCTACAGTAACCTATCTTCTGTCCAAAGCCCTTGTGGCTGGTTTCTCCACTGCAGATGCCGCCAATGGCCAAGGATTCAGCAAGTGGGGGACAGAGAGAACCCTTTTCCAGGGACAGTGGTCAAGTCCTTGAACTAATTCTCCCCTTTCGTCACACTTAAGTACCTCAGATGCAAAAGGCCCAAACAGAATCCCTTTATCTAAAGCAGAATATAAAATTTCAGAATTAACATCAGGAAGATTTTGACAAGAGAAGCCAAGCAAATGTCCTGAAACTGATCCAGATGCAGAAGTCCACTTTAAACTATAACAAAGTATATCACGTGATAATAACTGTCACAGAAGCATTTAATGAATTCTCTACTTCATAAGAAGGAAAATTAACCATTAGCTTCTGCATGTTCTCAAAAGTGATGTATAAAAACTTCAACTTACAAGTTTGGCAGTTCAGCATCCTGAAACCTAGAGTACTGGAGGAATACATTTTCTTCCCCAACGTATCCATTGTTTTCTCATCTTTGTCAGAATTAAAGGGTTAGTAATAGTACCCTGTTCAGCTGCAGCAGGTTTAAAAAGAGATCTTTTGTAGGATTAATAAAACAGGTACTTGTATGTATGCGGCATCTTATATAATCTGTCAGACCTCTTAGGAACAGAAAATTAACAGCCAAGAAGGCTTGATGCAGTGAGAAAACTATTCTCTAAAGCACTCAATACAGATGAAAGGTGCAAATTTTGGTATCTGTAGCTGCAACAAATCATAATACATGTTCTCTGCCAGTGGAATTTCATTTTGGTATAGCTGAATTACATCTTTCATGTCAAATAAAATGCCAGAGAAAGAAATTTCTTCAGCAGGAAAATCTGAAGCTACATATTCCTCCAACACTGGAATGCTTAGACTGAGAAATAAACTACCCGACTGCTCTTTTACCAAAAATTAAAGTCAAAAATGAAAGAGAACCATTTTCTTTTTTTCTGCCAGAAGTTTGTGAAGACAAGGAAAAATGAGCAATCAGTTCCTTGGCAAATACCAGTAAATCTGCCCTGTACACGTAAATATAAATAGGATACCTTTTTCTCAATAAACACAATCTACGTAAGCAAAGACTGGCCCTCAGGCACACTGAACCCAGTATTCACAACCACATCTCAGCCAAGTGAAGACCCTTTTTCTAGCCCTTCCCAAACAAAAGTAGCTCACCTTTGCCTGCTAAAGGCATCCCTGCAGCTACAAAGTAAATGGCTACCACCTGTCTTTTGTAACTTGGAAGGTTACATCAAAGAGGGCCAGGGGAACAAAATGGGTTGTCAGAGGAACAACAAGCAGCCACAGCACAGTCACCCACCAGCAGCTAAGACAAGCGAGGAATGGGTCTGACCCTTAAAGACTTCCTACGAAATATTAAGACAGTCCATATCACTTTGTCTTTTAATAAAAGCAACACTTTCTGACAGTAGGGAAAAAAATCTAAAACCTTCCTCAGAAAATCAACTTAAAATAGGAATGCTTTCTCCAACATGGATTTAAGTAATATGCATACTGTTTCTGTCTATTGTATTCGATAGTTACTAAACTTATGTAAAGTGCTTACATATTGCCTCAAGTCCTTGCATCATTAGAAATTACTGTAAAAAGTGATTCAATACCTAGCATGTTTAAAGCACAACTCTCATTTACTGTCTGCCAATCATATACTTGTTCTAGAATGTCACCATTGTTACAACTTTTAACATGTTTAAGAGAAGGACACAATATATGTTCTAGGTGCAATGAGACTGGTTCTGCAAAACCTACCCAGAAAACTGTGTAAGGGTAATGCTGACTTGGGAGAGTTTGGCAATACTCCCAAAATGGGGGATTATCTTGATGTCCTTAGCAAGCCCCAGGTAGACAATGTGGACTGCATGTCACTTACACACGGCCTCTAACCATTTTAAAGAACTCAACCAGGCTGGGCAGGCATGCTCTTCCTTTTACAAGGCCAAACTGAAATGTTTCTACATGTACAAGATCACCTATATCACTGTTCATTACTTCAGCTACAATATGTTCCAAGGCCTGAAAATACTGCTAGTGAGGCTAATAAGCTTTTAATTTCCAAGGTCCAATGATGGCTTAGTGTAATGCAACAGTCGGCATCCACACCTTGGGGATGTAAACAGTGTTAGAAGGATTTTTCTTGTTAGAATTTAGAACTTCTCCACAGATATACAGGGGCAGTGTAGGGACCCATAGAAGTGGTATTTGTAATTCTGGAAAAGTGACAAAAGGACTTGATGCCGAGAATTTTGGAAGGGGAGATGTGAGGGGGAATGAGGAAGACAAATGGGAGGGTGGGTTGGGTGACTGCAAGAATATCAGTGAGATCCTCAGTGTCAGAGAAGGAAGTGTCATGACAGAGAAGTTCAGTGTTGACGTCTAAGCGTCTCAATACAGTAGAGAGTTAATTATCTGAACGATGATTATCCGAAATGTCAATTATCTGAATGCAGCCTCACAAAGTTTTAAGTATGTAAATGTTATATGTATTTACTTGTACATGTTTTTTGTGAGAGTCAATTATCTGAACGATGATTATCCGAAATGTCAATTATCTGAATGCAGCCTCACAAAGTTTTAAGTATGTAAATGTTATATGTATTTACTTGTACATGTGTTTTGTGCTTGAGGCCCGCTTAAGTGTGACAATTATTCTCTGCTGTACACTGGAATTGCTGAATGGCTGAAAAGTGTATTTATTCCCCGCGTACAGAAAAAAAACAAGATTTTAGAAGATTTTTTTAAAATCTGGTTCAATTATATGTTAGGTTATCCGAACAGTTTGATTATCCGAACTACTCTACGTCCCAATTAGTTTGGATAATCAGCTCTCCACTGTATAGCTGAAGAAGGCCTTATGGTTGTCGTCAGAATTATCTGCAACCTGAAATACCTAGCTGGCCTTTCACTTCCTAAAGGGAAACATGAGGGACTTACCAGTTTTAAATTTATTTTATAACAAAGCAAATATCTTTTACAGATGACAAGAGCTTTTTCTCTGAAAAAGATATCCCCGTTTCAAGTCAATTTCTGTTTGTATGCTTCCTAAAAGATCTGCAAGTCTGAACAACAAATCTGCATTCTCATGTAGTTCAAGTTTAATGCATAAAATCCATTACTAACAAACTAACAAAATACCCTTTACTTTCCTTAAATTAGTAAATTATTTTCCTTTGTGGTGATGTACACCCTAATCCCATTACCACTTATCTCTACCATTTCCCTTACCTCTCCTACATCTGAATCCCCATGAAACCTAAAAATCCTTTCCATCAATATCCGAAGTATAGTTAAAGTAACAGAATTCCCCTCCTGGATCTATCATTAGTCTCCTGACACTGCCATCCTCACTGAAACCTAGCTTGGATGGTGTAGCCAATATGTTTTCGGACCACCTTGCTCTCTTCTTCATGCTTTGGCATTTAGCTTTAGAAACTTGAACAAATATCAGGACATAAATTATGACTCTCCTCTGACTTGAGAGAAATACTCCTATTTTTGGAATGATCAATATACTGAGTACTTAGGAATACAGTTCAGGTCTGGTAAACAAAACCTATGAAGAGCTACTAAAAAGTGAAATGGAAAATAGTTACATCGGAACTGGACCAATGCAACACTTATTCATGTTTATTGCCTCGGTTACTATATAGTAACAAGACTTTCCCTGCAAAGTACCCACAGGGAGTTTTGAAGGCTGTTAAAAATGTAGTCATTGATTTCATAAGGAATGGAGAAAAACCCTGGGTTTCTTGGGAAAAAAAACAGTAGTTATGTGGAAATAAAACATAGGTTTGGTGTTCTGAACCATTACTTACATTTTTTAAATTTCTTAACTAAAGACAAGATTACCCACCGAGATAAAGTACACTATACAAAGCAGTGAAGGTTAAATCCTGTACATTATGAAACTGGGATGCATAGCAGAACAGAAAAACACCTGTACTTTCCTATGGAAGGAATAGACACAGTATCATTTTGGTAATACTGCAAAAGGTAGAACTAAACCCCATTACCTTTTAAAAACAGCCAACCAATGTGCAAACTCCCTTTTGAAAGATTTTATGATGGAAAAATGCTTCACTGTCTATTAGGTATACAAGTGAAGGAATTCCATAGTGGTTGGGCTATAATCTGGGGATAGTTGAAAATTAAGATATATTTTTGGGGACCAGGTTGAAAGGGGATAGAGCGACGTACTTCGGAACAGCAAAGGAAAGGTTTATGTTAAGCAATGCTTGTACAACTGAATTTGATATACTGAAGAAGATTACTGAGGACTTGAGTATCTCTAACACTTAGAACCATCTTAGACTTGGATTTGTTACATGAAGGAAGAGGAGAACCTTGCAAAATTAAGAGGCTCACAGGCAGAGTCCATAGTGAACCAAGGGAACTAAAAATACAATGTCACCACAATAAATTAAAAAAAGAGTTAATAATACGGTCTTGCACCCCACTTCATTTATTGACTTGATGTGTAATTATTTCTACGAAATGTACAATATCTTCTTGGAAATGTCTGCACAGGTATGTTAGGGTACTACTGGAGATGTGATGGATAACAAATGGGGGTACTTAAAACTGTATATCCTGGCACTGTCTGGATTTGGTGGCTTTCAAGTGAAAGCTGCACAACATACTAGACAAGTTAACTACTTGGATCATGAAGAGCAGTGTCCAGTCAACACTGCTGAGGTCACTGTTTAATGGGCACCTCTCTACATGTCCTAGAACCTGTTGTTGGCCATAACTCACTTAATATAGTTAAAACAATATTTGACAAGCACTTCCTAAGCTACGCTCAACTGTCGCAATAAGCAACCATCCTAAACTGCACATTTATTTGCAAGCATTCTAAATCACAACAAACTAATTATTACTGATGGTCTTAACAACAATATGCTTACCCCAAAAGGCACAAAAAGTATACTTTTTTATCTCAGTATAACTAGTGACTAATAGACCCAATCACCTTTCTCATATGTATTTAATAGCTAACATCCTACTGTATCAAAAACATAACCACTCTCAATAATTCACTAAGTAACTTCCCTCCATGCCCAAATCAGTATTAAACTTTAAAACCACATCCAGTAACAACAACAACATGAACCATATTAGACTCTAGATATGACAGTCAACACTGGCCTCAGTTGTGTTTAGTGGACTCTTCTCTATGTGGCCAAGACACCTACCTATGCCCTTAACACAATTAAAAAAATACTTGACAAGCACTTCCAATTCACACAAAAGCAAAAAGGGACAATGATATCTCTGGATAGTACTAACCATTAAAAAACTGATAAAGTTTAGCAACTGGAAAAGGAATAATACAACTTAACATAACACTTTTATATTGTTAAAAAAGAAACCTAAATTACTGAGCAAGGATACTAGATCATAATGGCTTCTCACCATGATGGCTTCTCAAACAATACAAAGCTGGAGAGTTTAGGAAAGGAAAAAGAGTGGACTGGCATAATGGTTATGGTCTTAAACTCAGAGATAAGAGGTACAGGGTTTGATTTTGGTTATTAACCAACCTTGTAATAGTCTGCAGATTGACAGTCTAGTATTTACCATGAATATAAGTACCCTACTGCTAGAATGGAATCCTCTGACCTTCACAATTTCAAAGACCTTATTAGCCACACCACCAAACATAATACATTCAGAATACTGATGCTGAATGTTAAAAACACAAAGCAAAAACTTTAAGCAAAAACAGATTGAAAAAAATCAAAACATTGTCTGAAGAGAAGTAAACAATACACATTCTTACACCCTCTCCTAATATAGAGCAACTCCCAAGATCAACTTTCTAAATGTATTTCTGCCAAACCAACATCAACAAATAGTCTGTCAGATCAAAGTAAAAAAAAATTACCCTTGACATAACCTTCCCACTAACAGATACGGCAAAACTCAGATACCTAACAACTATCCCCCCAAAAAGCCAGGTGCTTTGTTTTACACCAACCATCCATTTCAGGAAAAATAACCACAAAATCGGTAATGTGAACTGGTAGTAGAAAATGTGAAATGAAAAGGAAACCCTGACAAATACAACACACACCCCAGCTTTCTCCAGATGGAAGCCAAGATCCTAGCTAAACTTTCAGCACACACCTTTAATCTCTCCCTTACAAAAGTGATGTTCAAAAATACTTCAAACACGTCCTAATAACCCCCATACTCAAAAAAATTCATCTCTTCCTCCTCCTCACAAGAATGTAGGGACATCTCTATGCTCTACCCAATAACAAAAACATTCAATTGGATAGTCTATAACCAACTGTGAGAACTCAGAATAAATAGGATATACTAAGTGATGCCCAACATGGATTCACATCTGGCCACAATACTTTAACATCTATCTACACCATAACAAACCCAAGGCAGAAGGTCGCGAGCAGCAACTATTTTATTTGGTAAAAAAATTACAACCAAAACAAATAAATTACATACCTATTAAGCGCTTTCATCCCTTATTGGAATGTCATCAGAATATAAAAGCAGAAGTTACAAAGCTTTTATACACACATCCATGAGCAATGACAACACTTTCTTTGATGTTTCAAGAGGGAGTGTCTCCAACCATTCCTAGGCAAAGTAGTATCCAATGCCATCTAGTGTTCGGAAGATTTAAGTACACTTCATCCTGACATTGTGTAATCGTTTACCAATCTATCTACACCATGTCTGAGAAAATCTACTCTTAAAAGGAAGAGAGAGATACAGGAGCAATTCTTACATATATCAGCAAGGCCTTCAAAAGTATGAACCCCAGACAACTGATCAGTAAATGTAAATCATCAGTGATAGGACCAAATGCTATCACTTGGTTTCAGATTGTATATTAAATGCCCTGGAAGTAAGACCAGTCAGTAACCATTTCCTCTGATAAATCCATATTCACATTAGGGGGTTCCCTCAGGGTTTCATGCTAGGATCAATTTTTTTCTTACTTTTTACTAATGATCTCACTTGGCACATCCTGACTAGTACCATTACCTTGAATGGAAGCAACATAATTTTACATCATGCTTAAACAACTATCTCAAGCATTCAAAAAACATTTCAAAAGGACACCTCTAAACTAAGCAGCTATCTTATTCAAAACTAGCTTACAATATAAAATAGTCTGCCACCTCATTATTCAGAACACAACAAAAAAAAAATCAAAAGGTTTAAAACCACTAGAGCCGCCCTTTTTTCAGCTTCACGCTCAAGTGTGAAAGTCACTGTTCCCTTCCTTAGCAAAAGTAGTTGTTTTTAACTCCTTCCCTTCTTTCTCAGAGATAAGAATGATGATTCCCTGTCTCCCAAAGGCCCACATATAACCTAGCTGTTTGAGAAAAACTATTTCATGATTTTCCCAGCCAAATGAAACAGTTTTCCAGTGGAACTGACAAAACAGACTATACACAATTTATGAAAAAAAAAAAACAGAGAAATACCTAAAGACACATAAATGTAAGTGCGTAAGAGACAGAGAATAAACTGTTGACTTCAATGAGTTGAATAGGCCCTTTTTCCACTCACTACTGAACCAACCTTAGGAATCCCATTTTAAGGGAACACACTGTGTTCTTGTAAATATGTACCTAGCCCATTTCACTGTAATCCTTTGATGCAAGATAATATTACATATAAGCAACTAAAATATTAAAACAATAAAGTAAAGTAAAGCCTGTCTCACTTCTCACAATCATTTTGACACATTTAGTCTTTGCTGCTGGATAATCTTCCTTTAGGATCCTTCTTAAGTTTGTGGAGTTAGATATAGATAAAGGGCAAAGTGCACAAGTTAAAAGTGCATCTCTCACTATAACCTGCCAGTTGACACTTGTCTGCAGTGCAAACAAATGAATGCCCTAACTAAATGACAGAATTAAATGGAAATGCCATGAGACACAACAAAGCAGAAAATTACTATCTGACATGTCTAAAATTATTACAATCAAAACCAAGGCAGTGCATTGGTTACTTTTCTATTTGAAGATATATTGCACCCCAAAACTAGTGACAAATCTACGGTAAACAAATTATCTTTAATATCATGTACCGTTCTCTTGTATTGCACTATACTATACAACTGTACCAAATGTACTGTACTCTTCTAATAAGGTTTATTGCACACTTCCACCCAGGTCACAGCTCAAAAAAAAGAGTCCTCACATCAACCAATGCACCCAGTTAACAAATGTATACATAAAAACTAGACTCCCCCAACCAGTAGATTTAACTAGAATCTTTTTTTCACAGGGTTGATAATGGCTACACTTTGAAAAGACGATGAAAAGCTGTCACTGCATTCAGTGATAACACTGTCTGAAAAAGCTATGATAAGATGGTAGAAAAGTTACAGGCCCTAAAATACAGGGTGTTAGCGACATTATGATGTGAATTAGCTAAAAGAAAGGGGAAGGCAGTGGTTGATAGCTCCTGAAATGGATATGTTGGAAAAAGATCTCCATGGTTTACATATTTAGATTCAATTGGCAGTAACACTGGAAACAGAATAACGGTTTACGTGTGGACTTTCAAACTGGGTTGCAGATTCAGAGTCTAAGGATTTTTAACATGACATATGCTACAGAAAATGCCAAACACACACTGTAAGGCATATTACTCTTTTTTTAGCAGTGTACATATATGGTTAAATTCTGCTTTACTTATTTACTGTTCAATGTTTTTCAACAGTATCCACTTATTTAAAGATGCTCAAATAACAAACTTTCTCCATCCTTTCTTATACTTCAAAAGTTCCCTTGGTTTTCCCCATCTGCATAATGTGCAAAGCAAATCCATTGAAAACAACAGTATGACTTGCCTTGTTTTAGAGTCGGTATTTTCCACATACTACATTTATACTTCAATGATCAGATGTGTGGTCAACACTGTTCTTCCCACTTTTATACCTATGTGAACTAAGTACTATGCCATTCTACCAAAGGGCACTAACCTAAAATCTGCAACCCCCTAACCTGAAATCTACAACAGTCTTGATTATTTTGGATCTACATTTGAGGTGATGTGAACCATACAGTGTTTGGTGGCTTACTCCCAAATACCTACACACTTCTATGTCTGTGATTATAGACACCTCCCAGTCTCCATGCCCTCACCACACCATACCCCTTAGTTCCTTCAGGCAAGTGCTGTGGGCCTAATCCTTTGCTGGGGTGGGTCTACTGTGAGAATATTAGGAGACCGAGGGAGGCGACAGTCCACAGATGTGCTTAGGTATGGGGGAAACATAGGAAAAACGTCTTGTGTGTGTGTATGTGTGGATGGTCACCATAGTATACTTATAAAGAATATAATGCAAGGTCTAAAAATAAAAATGAATTTGGCTAAATATTATAATTTATAGATTATTCTGATCAACGCGTAGTTTCAGTTACCCTGGCAGTGGTTTGATCACTAAGTAGTGGAGATGTAGTGGAGGTGGGCTTACTGCCTTAACGGAAACAAGAACTGAAGAAAATGTAGAGCGGGTACAGTCCCCTTGGGAACAGAATGATATTTGAGAGCTGAATGAACAGAAATGATTTAATAAAAGACAGAAGCAAGATGTCAGCAGTGAGAAATTACAATGTGAATCTGAGTTGTTTTCCTCCTTATTCTACATGTTCTTTAGGTCTGTGTTGTATTCCAGTTTCGACCAAGTCTGAAAATGCAGACAGTCAAGCCATATCCAATATTCTGAGAGTCATGTTAACATACAAGAATGCTGTATGTTTTGAACATATTTTAACATAATTTTAGAAACCGGTCTGCTATTGAAATAAGGGCATCAGGAGTGGCCTTAGGTCAACTGGCGCCCTAGGCAAAAGGCTCCACACCACCCGGAGCCACCATCCTGGTCTACCTACACCAAATAAATACTAGAAAAGTGCCCTTGCTAGAGTGGCACCCTAGGCGACTGACTAGTTTGCCTATGCCCAAGGCCGGCTATGAAGGGAATACTCCCATACACCTTCAGGAACAGAAATTTTATAGAACATTTTCCATGCAATACTCCTTAAAATGCTTCACATATTACACAGCATGTACGGTGCAGCCAGCATGCAAATAATTTCAGACACAACACTCAGAATACTATAAGCAACGATGAATTTAAGCACAGGGAAGCAGACCACCCCCTTTTTAAACCTGTTCAACTCTGACAAAACATTGTGCTGTTTTGTTGAAATCAGAAAATGTATCGCCAAAATGGTAAATTTTTTTGTTTCAACTTGCCAACTTTTTTTATGTGAAGACGTACAGGAGATGCGATGGGAGGTTTCAGTCAGGTGATCTAAATGACAATCTTGAAATGCTCCTCAAACTGCATCTTCACCGTAGTTGAGCGAAGGTATACTTTGTGATAAGTTGTAGCGAGCATCCTGTTTCAGCATTCAAGAACAATTGCTGCAAACTGTGACTCAAGTGAATAGTGTTCAGAGACCCTGAGCTTTTTTCCTCATCAGGGCTTGAAAGAGGCACTAATGCAGTGCAGTTGAGAAACTCATTTTAAGTGCTATTGTAGGGAGCTTTTACTCTGTGAATGAATATTCTGTACATACATTCAGAATGTGGACTATGGTCAGCTCGCTCCTGATGGCAGCCATATAGCGGTCTCAGCTCCATTAAATGTCAGTTTTACTTGATCTTTTCTTTCCATATGTATCTCATGAGTTCCAAACTCCCCATTCTTGATGTCAGAAACCCCCATAAAATGTCTGAACTGTATTAAGTCTGCTTTAACAAGTAAATATTATTTTCAAACTCAAAGTCTTGGTTAAGTTAATTAGCTCTAGCCTTGACAACAGCCATCTCCTCCCCCGTGATAGAACTTCACAAAGCTGGACTTGTCTCTCTGAATTTGTAGCTATGTCTACATTCTGCCTTAAATCCAGGCTGTGAGTTTCTTCTAGACAACAGTTTATTAATGGTGTATCTCCTCCCCAAACAAAGTTCGACACTCCGGGCTGGTAAGTTTGTCCTCGCGGTCCCAGTCCTGGTCAATAAAATTTGTTCAGTAATTACTCCCACATTCCAGAATTACTGCTTCGTTAAACACTTTGGGCAAATATAATCTTGCACAAAATCCACAGAATCCATGTTTAATGAAGACATCTTCCTGGTGTCCTTTTAAGTTTTGGTTGGTTGCAGTATGAACTAGTATTATGTTGCCTCAAGTCTAACGAAAAGGCAAGTCATTGTGGTTTAACCCTTCCTGTACCACAAACCTGTATATATATTTTTACTTTAAATGACTAAACTTCTAAAAAACCTATTACAGCAATGTGTTCTGCACTATATTTCTCTTCGAAACATATTTTTAGTTGCTTTCTTGCCTAAAAATAACAGTGATTTCACTTGCACTGGCATGTAAGTACAAATGTTTTGCCCATGAGTTAGTGTTAATCAGTAGTCCTTTTCAAAAACTGTGTTAAACCTGAAAATGAAATGTACTTGCAGAACCTAAATGCTACATGAAAGACCAATTAAAGCCATTAATGCTTTTGTACACCACTGGAAATGAGTTATGTTGAATGATTTTTTAAACAAATGATTTTAGGACTTTAAGGTAGTCAAGCAACTTGTGAGAAACTATATGCAGGGAAGTTTTACAGTACGATTTATATACAGAGATAATTTATTAAAGACAATAGCTTATATGGTTCTAGTTGCAGAATGCAAGCAATTTACCGAATGGAATTTAAATGCTCTTTCTGCATAAAAGAGTGATTACTGATTACAGACAGAATGGCTTACTCTTATAGAAGTATTTGTCTAAAGAACATAAGCATTTTGAATAATGGAAAAAAGTTTACTACTACTGGTGGTATTCAGAAACTATTCAGAGTGACTTCTTGTACAAGTTATCTAAAGATAATACTACTGATTTCAAATGATAAGGAAGCTAATTATATTAGAAGGAAAAGATTTTAAAACAATTTTGGGCAGAAGGATTTCTGTTTATTAATTTTATAACATTAAATGATCACAAAGTGAATGATGGTTTAAACACAATACATACAGTGGGTTAGGACAACAGAATGGGAATGCATTAAAAATATTTTACAGAACTGCTACTTAGTCTAAATCAAATTTACAAAGTGATTATGGCATAAAACACATTTTACAAAATATCTGACATAAAATAAGCACACATAGCAATATTACTAGGACAGCATACTGTGCAAAGTGATTTTTTTGTATAGTATAAACATCTGCAACTGAAGACAAATGCAAACTGGCATCATTTATACTATAGTGGGAAACTTGTTTTTCATATTGTTATGGACAGATCTACTACTAGGTATCACATTCTAGTAGCTCAATTCACACTTGCTCACTACCACTTGCTTTATATGACAAGTGCTCTAACTCCCACTACCCATAACTATTTAATTACCTAGCCCTCCCACCGCCCTGCATAACCCTTAGAAAGCCCCAACTCTAACCCTAAAACTCCCACCTGGATCCTAATCCTAACCATAGCTCTCCCCTCCTGCTCCATAACCATAAAGTCTCTGATCATTCCTTAAGCCTAAAGCCCCACTCCGGCGCCCCAAGCCTAAAGCCCCACTCCGGCGCCCCAAGCCTAAAGCCCCACTCCGGCGCCCCAAGCCTAAAGCCCCACTCCGGCGCCCCAAGCCTAAAGCCCCACTCTGGCGCCCCAAAGCCTAAAGCCCCACTCTGGCGCCCCAAAGCCTAAAGCCCCACTCCGGCGCCCCAAAGCCTAAAACCCCACTCCGGCGCCCCAAAGCCTAAAACCCCACTCCAGCTCCCAAAGCCTAAAGCCCCACTCCAGCTCCCAAAGCCTAAAGCCCCACTCCAGCTCCCAAAGCCTAAAGCCCCACTCCAGCTCCCAAAGCCTAAAGCCCCACTCCAGCTCCCAAAGCCTAAAACCCCACTCCAGCTCCCAAAGCCTAAAACCCCACTCCAGCTCCCAAAGCCTAAAACCCCACTCCAGCTCCCAAAGCCTAAAACTCTCTTCTCCGACTCCCTAAACATACAAGCCATCCCAATTGCTGCCAGAGCACCTAAACTACATTTCCACTCACTCACCACAGCTGACCCACTTACCTCGCTCAGACTCCACCTCCTATTTATTCCCCGTCCTTAAGCAATTCACTTTACTACACAGTGCTTTGGAGCAACTGGGAATTTGGGCTAGACTCTTCAATGTTCACCCAGGACTGCAAGCCTAGTAACTAACTATGAACCAGAGTATTTATGGTATAAAGGAAGGAAACTGATTTCAGTAAACAGGAGCATCACCTTATGAGCCACGTTCTCTGGATGCAGTTCTTGGTTTCCTTGTTCTGCATTTGTTGACAGTGTGTTTATTACTTAGCTGTGAATAAATTAGACAACATGAAGTCTAGGAGTTTAACTTTAATATTTTAACTATGAATACATTTTTAATTAGCTTGTTTTTTTGTAGGCACACAGGTGTGAAATGCACTGTGTTTGGGCTATAACTGTTTGTCTAGCACTTGGTGCAGATGAATAACGCCATGAGCTATTAAAGAGCTACTTTCTGTGCAGAATTTGTCTTCTGTGTGACTCTGACCAAGTCACTTCAGACAGTACTTCTGGGCTGCTCCTGAAAAGGGACATCTGTGTCCAGTGGGCTATTAGCAAATCCATTACACGTTTGTCTTTTGAATTCCGGCACCCTCACATAGACTAACTTTACTGTATGCTATACAAGTATGAATCTCAGCACTTTTCTTGTAGTTTCATGGTTTGTCACTAAATGTGAGATTCAAGAGAAGAAAAAATTACTGTTTCTCATGTCAAGTCCATTTTCAATGTGACAGTGACCTGGCCAAGGCATCTGACACAATGCCTCATTCAGGCATTGTTGACAAACTAAGAAGTTCGGTATAAACCCTTATGACACCCGGTGGACAGCCATCTGGCTCACAGGTAGGACCCAGGAAGTTAGAATTGGGGGGTTTACCTCTACAAAGAAGCCAGTCACAAGCACAGTCTCTCAGGGATCAGTCATGGGGCCACTCCTTTTTGGCGTGTACTTCTCTAAAGTAAAGACCAATATCAATGGCTCCTGGCTGACTAAATTTGCTAATGATTGCAAATTAAGAGCAGTCATAGAATCATCCACCAACACAAACATTCTGTAAGAAGGGCTGACAGACAAATAACTGGTTTCAGAGTCATGCACTAAAACTTATTGCCAGGAAATGCATAACAGTACCTTTTGGGAAGTCATCTACCCCTAGTAACTATCATACTGATAACACACCCCTAAGAGTTGACCCAGTAGTCAGGGACATGGGGACACACACAGACAGTAATCTAGCCTTTGACCATCACTTGTCTACAGTAGAGAGGAAATCATTTTATGTTGTGCAACTTATAAACAAAGGTATGGCATCTAGGTCCAAGTCAGTCAGTCATTGTTCCACTGTATTCGGCATTCATCAGACCTATCATGGAGTACAACGCCCCCTTTGGTATATACCTAACCAGGCACATCCAGCAACTGGAACATCCACAGATGTTCCTCACTAAAAGAATACAGGGCATAAGTAATACGTTCTATGCAGACCGCCTTGAGGCCCTAGCCATGCATTCTGTCTTCTACAGGCTACTGAGGAGAGATCTATGCATGGCACACAAGGCATTGTCAGACTCTATCCTGATGGACCTCCTGCATATCCTGATGGACCTTCTGCATATCCACAAAACAATCAGCACCAGAATTACTCATTCTAAAGACTTAAACTTGGCCTGTGATATAAATAGGACCTGCTAGAAAGACAGGTATGTACCCAGACAACTACCTCTTCTCTGGAACAGGCTCCCCATTCATGTGAAGCAGAGTTTCTCCTTAAACTAATTCAACTATTACTTGGACAACCGAATGGGGAACAGGAAATTCATCCCTGACTTGGCACCTATGTCTCTAATGGACACAGGCAGCCTGTAAAAGTTTAATTTCCCAAGACCTGCTTGTAAACATTTTATATCCCAATCCCCTACTTACACTTATCAAGGGTACCAGAACTTGTCAGAGATTTGGGATGCATGGCTAGGCTTAAAAAGGCCCTTGTGGTTATTAGCCTTGTAAACACTAAGAAACTCACTAACTTGAATGGCTAGTTCCTTCACAACCAACAGAAAAAGTTCCAGTGACAAAGCACATCCTTGCCTGGTGTCCCTCTGGATATTTTCTGCATCTGAGGGGCCACCATTAACAACCATCCTGAAAGAAGGTGTACCATAAAGGTCCTTGACCCAGATCAAAGGATTCACAATTCCAAAGGTCTAAAATTTGCAATAAGAAATTCCACCTTACTGTATTAAATTACTTTGTTGCATCAAACAGAATCAGGAAGATAGTAACATATCTTGTGCAGGCCCATCATGTTCCACCAATTACAGATAGATTACTCTGCTCCTGCTCCTTACAAATCCATTCTGACCCCTGAGAATTTAATGATGGTAACAACTCATCCAACCTAAAAGCAAGAATCTTCACCAAGATTTTCATATCCAGAGGTTTTTTTGGTTTGTCATTTCGGCTTTTCCCAGTTAGAGGTCGCCACAGTGGAACTACAGTCCGCTAATGATTAGCAGTAGATTTTATATGGTGCCGAGTGCTAGCCCAACCTTCAGCGAAGGCACGCCCATTCAGGCATGTCTTTCGAACACCACTCGACCGCAGGGAGGACATGCAAACTCCACACAGAAGGCACTCCAGCCGAGAATCGAAGAGGAGAACCTTTTGCTGTGAGGCAACAACGCTACCACTGCACCACCACGGCTTATATCCACAGTAATAAGGGAAATGGGCCTGAAGTCACTGATCCCAAATATGTCCTGTTTCCTCTTTGGGATAAGTTTAATCAGTGCCTGAATATAGCTTGCATCCATATAAAAGTCTGAGATTCAGGAGATCTATAAATCATAAATTCTAGATAATACCTGCTATAACAATCTCCCCATTTATAAAATTCCAGAGGTGGGGTATCCATCAATTCCCAGAGCCTTGTTAGGCTTCAGCTCATAAATAGCTTGGACAACCTTGCATATAGGATGTGATAACTGAAAAAGACTTTCTCCCCCAAGTCAACCAGACAGGAACTAAATGACGCCAAAAAGCACCTATTGCAGCTAACAGACAAGGCTTGATTATAGAGAAATTTATAAAACTGCCTGAAGAGCTTTCTCTCTTCGGGACCTTCCAGTGTCATAATACTGTTCATGTTCTGAACGTGAGAAATTATCTGTAGAGTCCACCGATTACAGAACAAGGCTGTACACTTAGGCTCATTTTATCCACCAAAATTATCCTTTCCTCCTAAACTCTGCCTTGGCTCTTAAGAGTTCCATCATACATATCTCCGTAATAAGTCTCAGTTCAAGATCTTTTAGGGCCATACTGTTACCACTCTGCGTTATAACATGGTGTACTGACCTCCGTTCTTAAAACATGCCATGGAGAAATCAGGTTTCTCCCTTTTTCAATAGCCCTCCTTCTCAGGAATATTTCCCCCATAGTAGCCTTGCAACCTTCCCAACTGCTTCCGAAACAATCCCTTCAATATCACTCCCATTAATGATGGCCTAAAGCTTCCCCATATGCGGTTTTCTCCCCATTTATAATGAGTCCACCTTCATCTGTTGGCTGTCTCAGTGTCACCCAGGAAAGATCCAGCTCTGATGGACCATTTGATATCTGCAAAACAAGCAGCATCAGAGCCACTGGATCCAAGGATATACATTTTGCTTGCGATATAAAAACAACATGCTGGAGAGAGATGTTTCTCAGACAAATCTCCATGCTCTGTAGCAAGAGCCCAATCCATGTGAACCAGATTCCATCCCTAACCATACTTAAGTCTAACCTTGACCAGTGGATGGGAAATTGGAAACTCACCCTGGTTCTATCTGGCCCCCATGTCTCTGAGAGACAGAGGCATACAGCAATGCTCAGACCAGCATCCCCATCCCCATATAACCTCTAGAAGCTTCCCAGGTAACACAACCCCTCCTAATAATCACCCATGATACATAAGAACACAACTGGGTTGGTTTGCATGGCTAGGCTTATAAAGACCTTGGTGGTCACTAGTACAGTATACAACTATGAACCTGTGAAAATAAAATGCAGAAAATGGAGACAGTAACTAGGTACAGTGAGATGAGGCTACTGGGATGTTTCTTACAGGAGATGTTAATTAAAGGACCATAGTTAGACACAGGGAAGACATTTTTGTTAGAACTGGGTACCTCTAGTAGTAACAGAGTTAAAATAGGTTTAATTTAGTACCACATGAGTCTCATAGGTGAATACTAGGCCGACTGCACTGATGGGTTATTTTTAAGCTTGGCTAATATCTTTGGGTCAGAAATGAACCTTGGACTTTGTGCATATGAGGTGAAGACTTTAACCATTATACCAAACTCACTCCAACTATTATGCCAAGCACACCCCTTTTAGATAAAGAAGTAAGGAAAGGGACTAGAAAGTACAGTTGTGTAAAATCTTACAATAATGGTAGATGTCCTTGCCGTTACCGCTGCAGTATTCCTTACTAACAGATTCCCTGCTGTGAAGCCCTCCGTCTGGCCAGTTTACAAAAGTTTACCATTGCTTTAAGGTGCGCTGAATGTCATCTGCTTACTCCTTGTGTAAGGTAGGACATAAAGGTGACATTAGTGAATGTAAGGACGTAGTACAGTTGTGTAAAATCTTATCATCACGGTAGATGTCCTTGCCTTCACTGCTGCAGTATTCACTCCCTCTCTCCATCCCCCTGGTCTTTTTCCCTTCCTAGCTGTGCAGATTCTCCTTGGAAGTTCTGTTCCTACTGGGGCAATCTGTTCTGAGGGTGGGTCACCTGAACATCACCTTTATGTTCTACCTTACGCAAGGAGTAAGTAGGTGACGTTCAGCGTACCTTAAAGCAATGGTAAGCTTTTGTAAACTGGCAAGACGGAGGGCTTCACAGCAGGGAATCCTGTTAGTAAGGAATACTGCAGCGGTGAAGGCAAGGACATCTACCATTATGGTAAGATTTTACACAACTGCACTATGTCCTTACATTCACTGGTGCAGTATTCCCAGTATTCCTTACTAATGAGAGAGTGCAAAATCTCAAGAAGAAACCTGGGAGGAGGAAGCAGCAGAGCCCTCCAAAAAGCCATAAAGAATGGCAGCAGCAAAACCAACTCTAGCTCTGGAGATACCATCCAACTGGGAATGTTTGGTAAAGGTACGCACAGAAGTCAAGGTAGCAGCTTCAAGAATAGAATTAGCATCTAAGCCCCTGAAAAAAGCACCAGAAGAAGCCACAGCTCTATTAGAATGAGCCTTTATAGAAGAAGGAAGGCTATCACTGTGAAAAGTGCAACAAAAGGAAATAGCCTTTGAAATCCAAGTGGAAATAAGTTTGCTTAGAAACAGCCAAACCTAATGACCTAGGATGAAAGGAAACAAATAACTGGCCAGACTTCTTGATAGCTTTAGTTTTATCCAAATAAAATCTGTGCTGTCTATGGACATCTAAGTTATGTAGCACCCTTTCACTGTCAGACTGCAAAGAGGGAAAAAAGGTAGGCAAATGAATAGACTGATTAAGTGACAACAAAACCACCTCAGGCATAAAAGAAGGATTAGTACGCAAGGGCACGCTGTCCTCATGAAATATCAAAAAAGGTGGGCAAGCCATAAGGGCTTGCAACTCAGACACCAGTCTTCAAGAAGTAACAGCTAACAAAAGAACTGTCTTCCAAGAACAATGTTGCAAGGAAGCTGAAACAGCAGGCTCTAAAGGAGCCCGAGTCAATTTTTCCAGAACAAAATTAAGATCCCAGGGAGGAGGAACAGGCTTCCTGGGAGGTCTAATATTAAGGATGCCTTTAAGAAACTGCTTAACCTCAAATCTAGAAGTTAATGGGGGAGTTAAAGGCAGACAAGCAGAAAGAGTTGATAAGTGGGCCTTAATAGAAGAACAGGCCAAACCAGCATTAAGCAACTCACACAAATAAGAAAGAATCAAAAGAACATCCACAGATTGTGGGTTCAGGTCACGAGAAAGATACCAAACAGAAAACCTCTTCCATTTAGATAAGTAGGATTTCCTAGTAGTAGGTTTCCTGGCTTCCCGCAGGACCTACAGCACATCTTCAGGAAAAAAAGGTATCTATGAGGAATCATGGAATCAAAACCCTATCAACCACAGTGTCAGTTGAAGCATGGACAGGTGGTGATAGACTAGAGTCCCCTTGTCTTGTGTGAGGAGATCCACCCTGTGAGGTAATTGTGAGGATTGCCCCTGGTGAGATGTAGAAGTAGAGGGAACCAGTGCTGTTGCGGCCAAAAGGGAGTCACCAACAAGATTTTGGAGCATCCCGTTGAATCTTCAGCAGGACTCTCGGAATGTAAGAAAGGGGAGGGAATGCATAAAGACACATCCCCTTCCAAGAAAATGAGAGGGCGTCCACCTTCCAGACCAAAGGACCTGGGACTCTGGCACAAAAACAGAGGAAGTTGTCTGTTCAAAGGGGAGGGAAAGAGATCTACTTGATTTGTACACCACTGGTGAACATTGTCCAGAAACACATCCCTGTGAAGCATCTATTCATGGGATTGAGTAAAGGACCTGCTCAGATCATCTACCACAATGTTCCAATCAGAAGAAATGTAAACTGCCTGAAGAGTCACAGAATATTGGATAGCCAGATCCCATACCAGAAGTGCCAGGTGGCAAAGACAGTACAATCTTGCACCCTCGTTTGTTGATATACACATTACTGTGATGTTTTCTGTGAATACCTTGAGAGGCCCTGCAGAGAAGAGATGATGAAAGACTTGGCCAGCATAAAAGAGTCCTCATCTCTTTGATGTTGATGTGCTCCTTCAGCTGACGAGGCGACCACACTCCCTGAACCTTCAGGGAGCCAAAAGTTGCTCTCCATCCCACATCTGAAGAGTCTGTGAACAAATCCTGAGAAGGAAGTGGAGGCTGAAACGGGAGTCCTGGATTCAGAGACAACTGCTGAATCCACCACAAAAGTTCGACCTTGAGACACAGGAGAAGAGGAACAGGAAAGTGTAGACGATGCACATGCTGAAGCCACACCGACTTCAGAAACCACTGGAACTTCCTCATGTGGACTCTGGCCAGAGGAAACATCGGAATGGTGGAAGCCATGAACACCAGAGTTCTCAGAAACTCCCTAGCTGAAATGGAGGCTAGGGGAAGAAGAGTTTGAAAGAAAGAAATGAGAGTGAATGCCTTTGGAGGAGGCATGGTTGCCAGCATTGTCACCATTTGAAACCTGCAACCCAGAAAGACATGATCCTGAGAAGGAGTCAAGGAAGACTTGTTTAAGTTTACTGTGAACCCCAGGCTCTGAAGAAGTGAAATTCTGTGCTTTAGAGGCAGTGGAAAAAACATCCAATAAAGCAAACAAGACAGGAGCAATGGCGGCAGGTTTAGGAGATTCCATTTGCAGTAACTCATAGTACCTCTTATGGATATCTGAAACCTGGGCACAATCCCACTTAAAAAATGTCCATCATCCTAGAGATAGTGTACCCAAAGGAAATTTCTTCAGAGGGATTATCAAGAGTATGAGAATCCTCCTCCTCAGACCCATAATCTAAAGGACAAGGAATCTGGGCAGAATAAGCAAGGGAGTCATCAGAATCCACCTCAGAAGAATGGAATTCTCTGGGACTTTTAAGGAAGAGGCGGACCAAGGAAGAGCAGGAACTGAAACCCCCTTGAGGAGGCTGCAATGACAGTAAAGCATTAAAGGACAACTGCACCCTGCACCCACAGACTCAACAAATATGTTTATTTCATCATGGTTTGGTGTTTCCTACATTTTAACACCACTCAGGAACTATTTAGAGCTTTTTAGAAATTTGTATACGCAATTTCTGACTCTGACCACATGGGGTCTGGCATCTTGAAATAATTCTGACCGTTTAGTCTGCCTCTAAGTATCCCAGAATGCATTGTTGTCTCCAAAAAAATTGCAACAGATCCGCCACGTTTTCCCTAAAGCTCCTGTCACTGCACTGATTTTACAGGCATTCACTGCTGTGTTATAGGCACCTACTTTTGGTTAAAATGTTTTTCAATGACTACTTCAAACACAAGCAGTGCAAATGCTACAGAACAGAACTGAAAAGTGCATTTTACTGCTCTTTCTTCTTAGAAATGCTAACTTGATTTCTTCTGTGAAAGCTGAAATCTAGATGTCCTTCGTGGTTCACTGCTAGGGTTCTTCCTGCCAGCAGCAGCCCCAGATCGGCCAGAATCCCAAAGTCTGGATTGGGTGCCAGCTGAGGTCGCATTTATCCTGACGTCAATGCGCCGGAAGGTATAAAGACCTCAGCTGACACCATTTCCCCAGCTGTTCTTGCCACGTGGTGCCCTTTGCAGTTCACTGATGCCGGTCGGCCTGCTCCTGTTTGCTTTTGGATCTAATCCCAGGATTTTCGTTTTTTTACAGATAAGTACCCCGTTGGGGAGGTCTTTTTCTTGCTCCATTCAGATGACAGAAAAAGTTAATAATTGTATTTCTTGTGGGAAGCAAATACATCATACGGATTTTCACTCTTACTGTATTCCCTGCCTGGGTCCTGACCACAACGTTGCTAATTGTGTGTTTTGTGCTAGATTTAATCAGCGTACTATTAGGCGTAGATATAACTTTGCTTTTTACTATTTTGGAAAAAGGTTTAATTATAACATGTCTTCAGACTCAAAGTCTAAGGCTCCAGCTAAAGTGAAGTGGCTAACACAGGCACCTTTTGATCAGGGTCCTAAGCCTCAGAGGCACATGCTTAGGATGGCTGAAGATCTCTTAACTATGATCAGGGTTTCTCATCCCTCTCCTGATAAGAAGCCTAGATTACAGTCCGATTATGATTCTTCAGGCCAAATTTCTGTTTCTTCTGCTGCTTCCCTTGAGCAGGATTATTCTTTTCCTCTTTATGAGGATTCTTATGAGGATTCTGATGCTGAAGATTCCTTTCCTTCCGCCTCTCCTCCCGAGGATTACTCTTTTGGTGAAACTTTGCATGATATGAGGGTGATTTTCACTGGGAAGGGCAGGAATTCTCTGAATCCAAGAAAAGGCTTAGGGATTTTCTTCTTCTCCCACAGCATAAGCCTCTGGCTATTCCCTCTGTATTGGGCATTGTCTATTAGGGCTTTGAACTGTCAATTTCATATGCTGAAGCATCAGCAATACCTTTTGTCTGTATTTAAACAAAAGATGTCAGCTGTGTCTATTGGTGTGGATAATCAGGAGTTACAGGATTTAATGCATGCTACTTGAACAAGTGGGTAAACATACCCTGCATTGTGGTTTTGATTCTTTGGAAGCTTCTTGTAGGGCTGCAACAACTGGCGCTGTTATTAGAAGACATGCTTGGTTAAGAGATCAAAGCTTGCCGGATTAGATTAAAGCCAAACTTTTGGATGCCCCTTTGCAGCAGGATATTCTGTTTGGGTCCAAAGCTGAAAAGGTATTCAAAAAAATGGAAGACAAAGCCAAATCTATGCAGACGGTTAAGGATTTTCTACAGGTGCAACCTCCTAGATTTAGCAGACACTGGCCAACTAAAACTTGGTCCTTTCCAGGCTCGGACAGGAGAGGCAGATTCAGGCATTCCAGGGGTAGGGGACAGTCACAGTCCCATTTTAGGAATAGGCAGTGGAGTGCCCCCTCTCGCATGGGAGGTGAAGATAAGTCTCAACCCTACCGAAAATAGTCTTTATGACACTCCCTTTCTGGTTCCAGGGGCTCCTCTCCTGGAAGCTCCTTTGGGGGGAAGGATTTCTCTTTTTTTATCAAAATTGGAACCACATAACCTGGGACAAATGGGTTCTGGACATAGTCTCAAGAGGTTACAGATTTCATTTCCATACTTTGCCAAAACTGAACGGTTGGCCAGACCTGCCAAATCATCAGGGGGCAGAGGCACAACTGCAGGTTCAGTCCCTCCTGGCTATGAGGGCCATAGAATTGGTGCCAAATTTAGAAATAGAGCAAGGTTTTTATTTCAGACTTTTCCTGGTTCCCAGGAAGGAAAATTTGTGGAGACCAATCCTGGACCTATCTGTACTAAATACCTTCCTAGATATACCAAAATTCAAGATGCTCACTCTGCAGCAGCTGCTGCCTATGTTGGACAAGAATGCTTGGATGGTGACTTTGGACTTAAAAGAAGCTTAACTGCATATTCCTATAAGGCAAGAGTGCAGAAGGTATCTGCGTTTCAAAGCAGGCTCGAAACATTACCAGTTCTCGGTGCTGCCCTTTGGCTTATCTACTGCGCCCAGGGTCTTTACGAAGTGCCTGGCACCAGTAATGGCGTTTTGCAGAAAGAAGGGGATTCAAATTTACCCTCATCTGGACGACTGTCTTCTTCAAGAGGACAACGAAGACATTCTACTTCGGCATCTAGCCTTTGTGCAGTGTCTTCTTCAGTGCCTCGGTTTCACAGTGAATCTAAAGAAATCAAACCTGGTACCCACACAACAGATTACTTTCCTGGGTGCTCTTCTGAGTAATTCAACCCAGATGGCTTCCTTGACACCAGACAGAAAAGTGCAACTGGCTTCTTTTTTTCCGACACCTGGCTTCCATGAAACAGCTGACTGCAAGAAAAATTCTGCAGGCTTTGGGTTACATGGCCTCCTGCATTCTGCTAATACCATATGCAAGGCTGCATATGAGGAAACTGCAGTGGTACCTCAAGAGTGTCTGGTCTCAGCATTACCACAGTTTGAAAACAGTGGTCACGATTTTGCCTTGTCTCCAGCGAGAGTTTCTTTGGTGGGCCAAAGCCTGTCTACAGAGCAAGGGGAAGCCTTTTTGTCCTCCGCCGACCAACCAATGCTTCAGATTATGCATGGGGAGCCCACATGCACGGGAGATGTCTTCAGGGTGTTTGGACGAAGGAGCAAACGCACCTGCACATAAATTTGAAGGAGATGCTAGCTGTACAGAATGCCCTGATAGCCTTCAGGGACCTTCTTCTACCAGGACAATTGTTGATACGGACAGACAACACTACAGTGATGTGGTACATCAACAAGCAGGGGGGCTCTCACTCTTAACCCCTGTGCAGATTAGCCATGAATCTCTGGTACACTGCTCTGATCTGCAGTGTCGACTTACAGGCGCAATTCCTGCCAGGGAAAGACAACACTCTGGCAGAAGCATTGAGCAGACGCATTTCAGATCCACACGAATGGCTGCTGGATGTTCGGATATTCAGGATAATTATAAAGGCTTGGGGATGTCCAGACATAGATCTCTTTGCATCCCCTCAGAATCATCAACTTCCAACATTGTGCACAAGGACCTACCACAAACTAGCATGGAAAGTGGATGCCCTCTCATTCAGTTGGAAACACCTCTCAGTATATGCTTTTCCTCCCTTTCCTCTTATCTTCAGAAGTACCCGAGGTAGAAAACAGGACAGACCGCACATGATTCTAATGGCTCCCAATTGGCCTCGGCAATTCTGGTATTCCACTCTGATGAACTTGGTTCAGGAGCCTCCCTGGATTCTACCTCAAATCCCTCATCTACTGTCTCAACGGGACGGCCTGATACTGCACAGTCATGTCAAGACTCTGCATCTAGCTGCCTGGCAGATCCAGGGTCTGTAATCACCTCTGCCCTTTCCAAACAGGTATTGGATGTAATCCTTGAAGCTAGACGGCCCAGCACTAGAAAATCTTATGCGGGAAAATGGAAAAGATTTTGCTCCAGGAGTCAAGTCCAGGGTAGTGATTCTTCTGTTCCGAACATTCCTCTGATTTTGCAGTATCTGACAGAGTTATTACATATGGACCTATCTTTTTTGTCTGTTAAGCTTCATGCTTCTGCTATTTCTGCACATTACAATACGGATCCTCCGATTTTTTCTCATCCATTACTTAAACAATTTCTTAGAGGGGCTAAGAATATTCGGCCCCCTATAAGGGCTCCTGTTCCCACTTGGGATCTTAACTATGTTTTGGAGAAATTAACTTTGTCTCCTTTTGAACCTGCAGCTTCCACGGATTTAAATTTTTTGTCTTGGAAAACTGCTTTTCTTTTAGTTATTATCTCTGCTAGAAGAATTTCGGAATTGCAAGCACTCATGGCTGTGGAACCCTTCCTTATTTTCATCAGGACAGGGTGTCTCTACGGACTAATCCCACATTTATGCCCAAGGTGGTTTCAGCAGTGGCCTTGAATTAGTCTATTAATTTGCCTACCTTTTATCCTAATCCTCAAAGTGAGGAAGAAAGTCTTTTGCACTCTCTAGATGTGCACAGACAGCTTCGTCTATACCTGGACAGGACCAAGATATTCTGGAAATCTGATCAGTTGTTTGTTGCTTATGCTCCTACTGTTCGGGGGAAAGCAATTACTAAGCAAACTATTTCCAAGTGGAGTGCCCAATGCATCAAGTTCTGTTACTCTTATCGTGGCAATCTGGTTCCTGTTGATGTTAGTACTCATTCTACCCGGGCTACTGCTACTTCAGCAGCTTTTCTTTGTGGGATTCCTACCAAGGATATTTTGGAAGCTGCTACTTGGAGTTCTGTACATACTTTTTCTAAGCATTACAACCTCCCTCTCTATTCTAAATCCAGGGCAGGTTTTGCAAGGTTTTGTGACCGCTCCCTCTTTCTCCTCCAGCCACCCTTTCTTAGCTTTGGGACTCAACGCTACAGTGATGACTGCAACAGTGAACCACGAAGGACATAGTACAGTTGTGTATGTACTCTTAACATAAATGTAGATGTTCGAGTGCGTTCACTGTTGCAGTCTGGTTACCCTCCCTCCTATCCCCTCTTTTGTTTTTTCCTTGAGTATTGTCTGCTGAGGTATTTTGGCTGCTGAGGTTTTGGGCATGGTTTCTTTTTTAGCCTTTTCTTTTGGGCACCTGACATCTGAGGCAAGAAAAACTGGGGAAATTGCGTCAGCTGAGGTCTTTATACCTTCCGGCACATTGACGCAGGATAAATGAGACCTCAGCTGGCGCCCGATCTAGACTTTGGGTTTCTGGCCGATCGGGGGCTGCTGCTGGCAGGAAGAACCCTACAGTGATGACTGCAACAGTGAACACACTCGAACATCTACATTTATGGTAAGAGTACACAACTGTACTTTCTTCAAGGTATATCCCCTCCCCCTTCACACCTACCTTCCCTAGCTGTCAAAGAGCCAAGGGTAATTTGACCCACTATCTGCATGTGATTGACAGCTCATAGCAGATTGCCAGACTAATGTACTGTTTTCTTGTCAGCCTTTCCTTCCTTACAGTGGGAGACTTTTTTTGTTGCACTCCTGTCAAATTTAGAACCAAGCTCCATAGCACTGGGAATAATCACTGTTTTGCAAAGCATCAAACTCCCATTTATTTTTCCTTCCTGTTTGGTTAAATAGCTAACAAAGGATGCACTATAAACAAAAAATATTTCACATACTTGCATGACAGCACCCCATGTTTTTTTTAAATGGTAATTTAAGAAAATTACGGTATTGCATACTTCTTGTAATCTGATATAGTGTTGTTGATTAATTGTGACAGACATCCGCTTCTTAAGTAAAACCATGCAATTAATGTCTTTGCATGGTCATTGCAAATGTATGCTCTGAGTTTTTGCAGCTGTTACTGTGCTTCTGCCTGTACTTTGTCACATATCGGTAGGGCCCTTCAGAAAAGTGAGATTATAGTTTGACATTGTTGCTAGGTTGAGTGGGCTGGGCAAGGCAGCTCTGACATCACAATGTGGGAGGTCCACTGGCTCTTCTATACATCATGCAAATCAGGTGGGATTACATCACTTTGGGGGGAGGAAATGTCCCGGTAGCTAGAGCAAGAGCTCTGGCAGATGTGACATCATTTCAGAGCCAGCTAGAGGTTTTTCAACTTGGTTTTCAAAGTGAAATTAAAACAGTACGGAAAGGTAGAAGCCTAACAGGGAAAACAGTTGAGTGGATTAATTTTTAAAGCTGCATGGGTGATTTTTCGAGGCTGTATCAACGAACAGAGACTAAAAGCGACAGCAGGTTGAGCAATCTGCTTTAATATCCCATTGTTGTCCTTTAAATAACCCCTGAGTAAAGGCCTGCCACCCACTTTGTGGATCCCTAGGAGCAGAAGAGACATGGTTAGTTTTCTGTTTCTTCTTCAAACAGACAGCTGTCCTGGAAACCTGCGAAGGCCCACACTCAGGACAGCATTCCACAACTGCAGTAGGAACCTCTTCCCTAAACAGAAATTGCAGAACCCCATTAGACCCCTCAGAAACAGTCAACCGTGGTTCCCTCTGAACGCCCAAAATTGACGCCTGCAAAGCCTCGTCAGACGTGCTGCCTGCCAGATTCTCACCGGCCTCCAACCTAGACAGCATTCAGACTGGTGGCAAAAACGTTCTGAAGATGGTACGCCTGAACGTCACCTTTATGCCCTACCTTACACAAGGAGTAAGCAGGTGACATTCAGTGTACCTTAAAGTAACGGTAAACTTTTGTAAACTGGCCAGATGGAGGGCTTCATGGCAGAGAATCCCATTAGTAAGGAATACTGCAGCGGTGAATGTAAGGACATGCACAAATTTTAGAAGGTACATCTACTGAATCTGTGAGAGACAAGGGCTTAAAGCTTAAGATGCAGAAAAGGAAAAAAATGCAATAGTGGGCAAGATTTCTTAATCCTTAGCTCTTTGAATACTTTATGCAACTTTATGTATATAACATTCTGTACAGTTAGTTTAGATACCAAATGTTGGAGGCATTATGAGGAAGAAAAACATAACTGGGAACTTGTTTTTTGGGAATGAAAGAAGACAACCAACCAACAGTGGCATTTTTGAACTCTTGGAGACCAACACTGCCTCCCCTTTCCACCACACATTCTAGAAATTACTGCTGAAGGGGGAGAGAAAAGGTACACTATGACTTTCTGGAATTAAAAGACTTTAATAGAAAGTGATTTACGCTCAAAACCATAAGAGCAGTGAACTGTTCATTATGGTCTGGTTTCATTTTTTTTTTTTTAGTTTAGTTATTTGGACCATCCATAAAAAGAAGCTTTTGCTGACTTTTTAAAAACCTCTGTGCCTATAGTTTATATCTGATGTTGCACAAAAATAAAAGTAGATTTTAACTTACAGTCCTTTCAAAAATGCTACAATAGTTACAACAGTGCTTTTTTTAACATTGCACAAGGATTTGTTCATAACATCTACTTCCTTAATTGCTGTGATATTTCTACTTAACTGTACCTCACTGATGTTCGTCGTCTCCCATTGCTGCAGTCCTGACTAATGGGTACTCCCGCTGCTCCATCTCCATCGAATAAAACCTAGAGATCTGGGCCGGGGTCATGGCGCCGAGACTGACGTGGTGTCAGTATAATCGCCATGACCGATGCTATAACTTTAGTCTTTCTTGCCGCATTGTCCTGAGCAGAAGCAGAATTTGCAAGTGCCGTTGGCGTTCTGGAATTGTCGGTTTCGAGTTTCAGACCGGAGACCAAGTTGGGCTAAGTACCCCATTGGGGACATTTTATTTTTTGTCTTTTTCTTGTCTCAGTATGGTCGGATGTCAGAAAAAGTTAATAACTGTATTTCTTGTGGGAAACAGATTCCTCATAGGGATTACCATTCACTCTGCATTCCTTGTTTAGGGCCTGAAATAAGCTATTAGCGTCGGTTGGACTGTGCTAGGCTGGTGTTTGGTAACCGTTGTAATTACAACATGCCATCGGATTCTCCGACGACTGGCTCTTCTAGGAAGCGCAAAGAAAAGTCTTTGCGGTCCAAGCAGGATGGGGCCCGCCCGGACGTCGGTCCTGTTGAACCACTGGCTGCCTCAGTGGCTCTTTCTGACGGTGTGCCTGAGTGTCAAGGGGAGCCTTTGTTACTACAGGGGGTGGCTTCTCCTTTGTTAGGCCAGGTTGAGGGTGCTCCTCTGTTGTCTGTGGCTCCCTCCCTCGTAGGGTGGTTAAGCCTCCTCCTTCTCTAGGCAAAGGCCATTCTAAGTCCAGATCTGCTGCTTTTCCCAGGGTCCAGCTCCTAGGAAGCACATGCTGAAGATGGCTGAAGATTTGATTTCTTTAATTAGGGTTCCATGCCTCCCCTCAGAAGAGGCCCAGGGTAGAGACAGAGTTGGAGGGTTTGGTTCAGTCTTCCATTGAGTCTGATTCCTCTGTGGAAAGCCTTCAGGATTTCCCCTATTCTGATTCGGGGCTGAGGATGCTTCTCCCTCAAGGCCCCCTCAGAAGATTTTTCTTTCTCTGAAACTTTGCATTCCATGAGGGAACATTTCAAATGGGAGGGCCAGGATTATTCTGATTCTCGTAAAAGGCTGAGAGAATTTTTGTTTTTGCCTCAGCACAGGCCCTTGGCTATTCCTCCTGTACTGGATGTTGTTCAGGATGTGTTTTCTGAGGCTGCCCTTAAATTCTCTGCCTCCTGCCCCTGTTAAACCAGATAGATACTACAGGGTTCGGAAGCTCACAAGTACTTGTTTAAGAGCCCTAGGGCCGATCCTGAAACTATTTCTCAAGGCCCCAGGGTTAAGGGGCCCTGTGGTTAAGAATCCAGTTCCTCTGGACAAAGATGCTAGGGCCCTGGATAGGTGGGGTAAAAAACTGTATACCTCTTCTACTTTGGCTATGAGGGCTTTGAATTGTCAGTTTCATATGCTCAAGTATCAGAATTTTTTTTTTAAGTCAATTGAAATGTAAAGTGGATGCTTTAGCTGAAGGTATTGACTGTAAGGAGCTTCAGGATTTAGTGCATGCTTCAGACCAGGTTGGGAAGCATTCTCTGCAGTGTGGTTTTGATGCTTTACAAGCTTCTTCCAGGGTGGCTGCTACTAGTTCTGTTGTTCGCAGACATGCCTGGCTTAAAGATCAGTCCTTGTCGGAGCATGTTAAAGCTCGTATTATGGATGCTCCTTTGCAGTCTGATGTTCTTTTTGGCCCTCCTGTGGAATTAGTTTTGAAAAAATGGAGGAAAAAGCTAAATCTATGCAGACAATGAAGGAATTTTACAGGTTCAGCCTCCTAAATTCAATAGGAATTGGCCTGCTAAGGGATGGTCTTTTCTAGAGGCAAGGTAGGGCTTCCTTTCAGGGCCCTGTTACTTCTAGGTCTTTGAGTTCCTCTACCCCTTCTGCTGGGAGGGCAAGGGTCAGTCCTTTGGAAGCAGACCCAATGACCTGTGTCTTCGGCTGCGGACTCTGCTTTGCTGGCAGCTCCTCTGGGAGAAAAACTGGGACTTTCAGCGGAAATTGGCATTTGGTTACCCAGGACAAATGGGTGTTGGACATTGTAACTCGAGGCTACAAATTTTATTTTCACACTTTCCGCCTTTCAGCGGTATGCCGGATGTGCCTCATCAGCAAAAACACAGGCACAGATTTCTTCTCAGCAATACAGGAAGTTCCTTTTCTTAGTGCCAAAGAAGGAAATACTTGGAGACCCATTCTGGATTTATCCATTCTAAACACCTTTCTAGAAGTTAAATTCAAGATGTTAACACTGCAACAGCTGTTGCCTATGCTGGGCAGGGATCACTGGATGGTGACTTTGGATCTCAAGGAGGCCTATCTTCACATTCTATCAGGCCCAGTTGCAGGAAATTCCTGAGGTTTCACTGGGGAATTATTATTCAGTTCTCTGCATTGCCCTAATTCAGATTTATCCCTATCTCTGATTGTTTGATACTGGCCGCTCGAGACAAGCACGACCTACTCGACATCTGCAGTGTGTGATGACAGTTTTCAGATGCCTGGGGTATTCTCGAAATAAAAAGTCCAGTCTAGTACCCTCACGAGATGTTTTTTCTGGGTGTGAGTCTGAATACAGCGACTCAGATGGCATTTGACAAACAAAGAAATCTTCACCAGTACTTCCTACAGCTATCAGTCCTGTCCAGGCTTCAATTCATGGCATCTTGCATTCTAGTACGCATCCAGAAGGAATTTGTGTTGCTCATTTCAAAGGAAAATGGATTCAAGACCTTTTGGCCCCGGGTTGCTTTTGCATATATCAATATGAAGGAGATGCTGGCAGTTCAATTTGCCTTAAAAGCATTCAAAGATCTCTGCTAGCCCGGGACTGGTGTTGGTTGAACAGACAACACAACTGTCATGTGGTACATCAACAAGCAGGGGGGAACTCATTCTACCCCTCTTTGCAGACAAGCAATGCTGTTATGGGAAACTGCTTTGGATCTGCACGCACAGTTTCTGCCAGGGGAACAAACAGATGTTCTGAGCAGACAAATGGTGGATCTTCACGAATGTTGGATCCTCAGGTGTTTAAATCAGTTGACCATGGCTTGGGGAACTCCAGACATAGATCTGTTCCTTCTCCTGAAGAATTTTTTTCTACCTCCTTTTTTTTTAGGCTGTTTTGTTTCGAAGCCTGGGAAAATAGATGCACTATCCTTCAGTTGATGCCTTTCCTCCTCTGCCTCTTCTTCCAAAGGTCCTGTTGAAAGTCAGGAGGGACAAACTCACTTATTGTCTCAAGAAAACAATCATTTTGACAGCCTGGCACATTCAGTTTTAGAGATGAGGGGCTTCAGCTCCCTCAACAAGTTTTGGATGTTCTTTGTTTATGCTGATAAATGGAAGAGATTTTTCTTTGGAGTTCAGCTAAAGGCTTTGAGGTCACATTGCCTGATTTGAGTTGTACATTGCAATATTTGACTATGTTATTGGACAAGGGTTTGTCTTTCTCTTCTATTAAAAAGTGCATGCTGCAGCTATTCTGCTCACTATGCTGGTGACCCTCCTTTATTTTCACATCCATTGCTTAAACAATTTCTGAGAGGCTATTCCTGCTTGGGATCTTAATTGAACCTGCAGCTGCGACTGACTTGAAGTTGTTGTCTTGGAAGACTGCTTTTTTGTTGGCTGTTACTTCTGCTAGAAGGGTATCTGAATTACAGGCTCTCATGGCAGTGGAACCTTTTCTGATTTTTCACAGGGACAGAGTTTCCTGTTCAGAACCAAAGAGTCAGAAAGTCTCATCAGTTGTTGTTTTCGCTTTTTGCTGACTTCCTCCTGGAAAGGCTGTCTCAAAACAATGGATTGGCCATTGTATTGCTTTTGTTATTCTCATCATGGTAACTACTAAAGACATTCTAAGCTACCTGGAGAGATTGGGGTTTTGCATTCTGACATCTGAGGCAAGAAAGACTAAGTTTATAGCGTCGGTCATGATTAGTCAGGACTGCAGCAATGGAGATCCTCGAACATCTACATTTATGGTAGGTACAAAACTGTACTTTTCCACATCCATCATTTACTTACAAAAAATAAAGTTTACAGTAATATTTACTGTGACTATTATCACCTTTAGGTAGGACTCTTTCAATGATGATGCCAGCTATGCCATGGAAAGGGACTGTGACTTGGCATGGGCAACCGGTTATATCTTCCAGGCATACGTTGAAAAAAAACTTGTAGTACTTGTAAATTTGTTGTGTGCTGCACAGGAAATACCCACTTCTGCTATGACATAAACAGCAAAATCAAGTGCACTTATACTGAACTTATATTGCTGTCTTTTCACGCATTTTAAGGTGATCTTCCCACACTCCACAAATCCAGTATCCCACTTTCCCACTCCCACCCAGGTAGTTCACTAACCAGACTGCACCCCCCCCCCTCCTCCTCCTCTCAGATTCCTGGATCCACCACTGGTAAGAACTTATTTTATTGGGAGAAGATGGAGACTTGTGCAACTTCTTATATAAATAATCATCCAAGGTAATATACTTCTACCATGACACATAGGAAAAGAACAGTTACACTAATATGCAGGCAAGGTAAGGGTTCATTAACAACTATGCTGCTAACTCCCCTGCCCACAAAACAACTCTGACAAGGTTTTACAACAACAACAAATTTGTGAATTTAGTAATGTTCTCTTTATAGTAAACTTTGTTTAAAACAGTATCCAAACGCATGGCAGGGAAAGTACAAAATACTGCCAACAAATAAGAGAGGATTTTTGTTTCAGAAACTGTTTTGCATCAACTGTTTCAACAGTCAGAAACCCACTATCTACATGCACAACATGCTGCTTCTAAATATACATCATGGCACAGGAATACGGAAAATAACACTTTATTTTCTTCCTGCAGCATACTTTACAAACGTTATTGCAGTGAGAGGTAAATAATAGATTTCCTCCTCAGACAACTGAAGTCACTAAAGCTTACCTGAGTTACAATAGTAGAAATGTACTGCTCAGTGCTGTACTCCCATCCGTCTAAGCATTGCTCTTGTTCCAGCTGAGTGACATTTACATCCACGCCAGGGCGCAGAGCCCATGCAGAGAGATTTTCCAGGGCAGTTAATTTGTATCTCCTGCACTTACTGAAATATACAATGCCATTCCCCGTTTCTTCCACCGGGATACTTACATTCCTCCACTCCTCGCTCAGGTTGGCGTTTTCTGGGATCAGGCAACGGTGGTCTGGGGTATCAGCCAAAAATACCACAGCCAGCCCATTAAACCCATTGGGAATGATACTGGCACTCAACAAAAAGAAAATTGCCATCTGAAAAGGTCCCCAGCTGCCAAGAAACACAACGATGTCATCGTACTCACGCATTCTGGCTGGTTACTAAATGTACAAGCTACGACCCTAGCAACTGCGTTGAGAGGTACAAGGCACAGCAGCAGCTTATGCAGTCACTGTCATTTATTTACTCTCATTTACCGGCGCGTGTCTGTCCTAACCCAAAAAGGCACGTGTTCAGATATCCACTCCCCCTTTCACTTCAGCAGGCACGCGATGCCCTAGTAACCACATTTCCTCGTTTTCGAGCAAGGCTGCCAAGGGAAGAAATGTCGATCAGTAGCACTTCCTTTCTAGATAGTAATACGTTGACATTACATTGGCTAAATTGCATTTTCCGTCCATTTAAAGCTTTCAGACGTTGTAAATTACAAATTTTTATAACCCTGGTTTAATTACTGAGCTGATCCATTCTTAGTATTAAGACAGTTGCCCTGCAGCTGCATGCTGACCTTATAATGTACACGGAAGGGCAGCTGGACTGTGCTGGTACTTCTGTCTACGTGATGCTCAGCTGCGTTACAATGCTGACGGCATCTAGTAAGCGCCTTGTTATAAATACTCGGGTAGATTATTGGCAGTTTAGCTTTGAAGTTTAAATGAATTCGAAATGTTTCCTATTTATATTACAGGGGAAGTAAGTTTGATTCCATCATCTTTCTTTTCCCGCCTTAATGATTCTCTACTCTACACTTATTAAGATCAGTATTTGCCTGTATTGATAAGACTGCACAGCAACCAACGTCAGATGCATTTATGAGTGAAGTATACATTTTGAGCCAATATTTTTTTAAAAGCCATTGAGTGAGACATGGATTGGAATACTGAGCCTTTATCTAGTTGGGTTGCATATTTACAGGACTGGTATTAGGTTCATAGGTGTGTACTAGGATAATGGCCCTGGAGCCGTTACAAGCCTAGTCATAGGTTCATAGGTTCATACTAGGCTATCTGCCCAAGGGCATTTATAAGCCTAGCCCATAGTTATGTGGCTTTCGCCACCCCTTTAGTTTGAATAAAAACTATGCCTATCATTTTTCTGTGCCTCTGTCAAGCAGTGACACTGAAGTAATCCCTGGGGTATATCTGCGATCTCCCATCCATTGGTCAAGATTCCTCTTGAACAAGGCCAGCGAGGTGCTCTGCCTCACATGTACCGGGATTTTGTTCCACAGCATAGGGAGTCTCTGGGTGATGAATCTGTCCCTCCAGCACGTTCTATTTATAACCGTGTCAAGGTTTAAGTCTCCGCCCTTGTGGTTCTGAGGGATCTAGATTTTTGAGGTGAAGCATATTCATCAAATCTGGGTTTGACATGGCCTTATATGTCAGGCACAGGTCACCTCTGAGCAAGCGGTATGAGACTGAATAAAGCTGGAGTTCTTTCAGTCGGACAGCATAAGACATATTTTGAGACCCTTTATCCTTTTGGTGAGGAACTTTTGGGGCCTTTCAAGCTGCATCAGGTGTCTGGTCAGATACATTCGAGCGGGCATTGTACTCAATCATAGGTCTAATGAGTGATGAGTACAGGGGACGATGACCTCCCTTGATCTAGATGTGAATCCCTTCATGATCAGGTGGGCGATATAGAAGGTTTTCCTAACTACTTTAGCAACATGAGTGTCAAGCGAAGACTACTGTCAACTTGGGTCCCCAGATCCCTGATGACTTTTCTGTGCTCAGTGGATTGTCACCTATATGGTAGCTAGGGGTAACCTTGTTTTTCCCGAAGGGTATGACTATGCATTTTTTGGTGTTTAACTTCAGGCCATGGCTCTGGCACCAGTTATCCGTTTCTGTGAGGCCCTTCTGGAGGATATCTGTGTCAGATGTGTTTTCGACTATGGCCCAGTTTGCAGTCATCTGCAAACTTTGTCAGCCATAACCCTCCTGTGTTTGCTTGTACTTCAGAAAAGTAGATGCCGAACAAGAGTGGACCCAGGACTGAGCCCTGTGGGACACCACTTGTGACAGGCTTTGAGTCTGACATGGCTCCAGCAACTCTGACCCTGTGGGTTCTGTCGCTTAGCCAGTTTGCAACCCATCTTGTGATGTATGGGTTTACATTCAAGCTGATGAGTTTTTCGATGATACCTGAGTGGGGTATTGTGTCGAAGGCCTTTTCCAGGTTGAGGTAGGCTGTATGGACTGCCTTTCCCTCATCAATGGCCTTGGTGACTGTCGAAAAAGTCAACCAAGTTTAAGAGGCAGGATCTGCCTTTGACAAAGCCAAACTGGGTTGGATCCAAAGTCTGCAAGTTCCCTATGTCTTTATTTATGAGTTCCATTATGATCCTCTCCATGGCTTTGCAGATAAGGCTTGTCAAGCTAATGGGGCGGTAATTTCCAGGGTCTGTGGAGGCACCGCCCTTATGAAGTGGAACCACAGTCGCCGTGCGCCACTCCTTGCGTACGTATCCTGAGGTGTGGCTAAGATTAAACAGCTGTCCTAACTGTGGGTTTAATTCCTCGCTGAGTTCATGAAGCACACAGCCGGGGACACCATCCGGTCCCATGGATGCTGTGTTTTTTGCCTTAGTGAGGGCAGTTCTCACCTGGGCGTTGGAGATGTTTGGGGGGCTACAATCCTCTGGAATAGATATCTCTCCTTTTGGGGGAGGGAGAAGTTTGCACTGAACCTGTCAGCCAGTATGTTAGCAATGTGTGTAGGTTCAGTAATTTTCACATCATTTTGAACTAATTCTGAGCATATCTGGGAGTTTCCTCCTAGGTTTCTAACATAGCTAAAGAAGGCCTTATGATTGTCTTTAGAGTCCTTGGCGATTTTTCTCTCAAAATTTGCCTTGGATGATTTTATGAGAGCTCTTAGTTTTTACTTATAATGATCAAAGGTGTCTTACCTTTCAAGGATTTTGCTCTATCTTGTAGTAGCTTCCTCCTTTTGTTGTAGAGCTTGTTTATGGCTGGGGTCCACCAGACTGGACGCTTGCCTTTGGTACAGAGAGTCTTAGTTTTGTTTGGGATTGCCTGATCCATGCAGTCCTGTAGGTGCTGGTAGAAGGCATTTGTAAGTGATTCAGCGGTTTGAGTAATGTTTACCACTGGCTCAGGGGCCTTAAAGGAGACCACACTAGTTTTTAGAAGTGTGAAATCGGCTTTTGAGAAGTTTTTCACTGTGGTCTTTTTTGTTTCAGGTGGGGGCGGGATGAGGACCTCCAGCGAGATTAGTTTATGATCTGATCTCACCAGTGAGGGGTATACTTCCGGTGTTGAACATTTTGATCCCATGTTCGTGATGATGAGATCAAGTATGTTTTCACCTCTTGTGGGGATGGTGACTAGTTGTTCCATGGCATTTGAGTTTATGAACTCCAGGAATCTTTGGGTTAGAGTCCATAAGATTACCCTGGCATCGTGCAACCCGACCTTAGCTCCCAGTGCCTCTGTCAAGCAGAGCCACTGGACTGATCTCGGGGTGAATTTTCTATTTCCCATCCACTCATCAAGATTTCTCTTTTAGAGGGCCAGTGATGTGCTCCGCTTGACATGTATGGGAAGTCTATTCCATAGCATGGTCAGTCTATGCGTTATGAACCTGTCCCTCCAGCTTGCTCTGTTGATTGTGGTAATGAGGCTGAGTTCGCTGGAGCATGTAGTGCGGAGGGATTGGGATTTCTTTAGATGTAGCATTTCTAACAGAACTGGGTCAGACATGGCTTTATAAGTCAAGTAGAGATCGCCTCCAAGTAGGCGATATGAGACAGAATAGTTGGAATTTTTTGAGTCTGTCCATATAGGGCAAGTGTTTAAGGCCTAAGATCCTCTTTGTGAGGTATTTCTGCAGCCTCGCCAGTTGTTGTAGGTGTCTAGTGAGGTACATGCCAAATGGGGCATTGTACTCGATGATTGGCTAATGAGGAAAGAGTAGAGGGAGACAATGACCTTTTTTTTTTCCTGGATGCAAAACTCTTAGTAATGAAATGTGCCACATAAAAGGACTTTCTGACCACTGTGGCAATGTGGTGGTCAAAAGAGAGGTTGCTGTCAGCCTGTGTTCCCAGATCTCTTATGATGCCTTCTGTGTTCAGTGGACTACCATTGATGTGGTAATTCATGGGAAATGGGTTTTTCCCAAAGGGAATGACGACACATTTTTTGGCATTGAGCTTAAGGCCATGATTCTGACACCAGTCATTGGTCTCAGTGAGGCCTTTCTGTAGGATGTCAACATCATTTGGGGAGTTAATTATGGCTCCCAACTTGCAATCGTCTGCAAACTTTGTCAGCCAGAGTCCCTTTGTGTTGGCCTGGACTTCAGAGAAGTAGATACCAAACAGGAGAGGACCCAGGACCGAACCCTGTGGGACTCCACTCAAGACTGGTCGATAGTCTGACTTGGAGTCAGCTACTTGCACACTGTGGGTTCTATCTGTGAGCCAGTTTGCAACCCACATAGTGATATAGGGGTTGATGCCTAGCTTAGTGAGTTTTTCTATGATTCCTAAGTGGGGAATGGTATCAAAGACCTTGGCCAGATCAAGGTAGGCTGTATGAACCACCTTGCCTTCATCCACAGCTTTGGTGACTGACTCAAAGAAGTCGACCAGGTTGAGCAGGCATGATCTACCCTTCACAAAACCAAACTGTGTGGGATCCACTGTTTGGAGGTTCCCTATATCTTTGTTTATTAGGTCCATGATAATACGTTCCATAGGTTCATACTAGGCTATCTGCCCTAGGGTATTTATAAGCCTAGCCAGAATGTGTTTGGCTTTCGCCACCCATTTTAAATTTATTTTGCTATGCCCTTTTTCGAGGTTAGTATACTGTGCCTCTGTCTAACAGTGACACAGAAGTGATACCCGGGGTAAACCTTTGATCTCCCATCCACTCATCAAGATTCCTCTTGAAGAGAGTCAATGAGGGACTCTGCCTAACCTGGACTGGGATTTTATTCCAGAGTGAAGGGAGCCACTGGGTTATGAATCTGTCCCTCCAGCATGTCCTATTTATTTCAGTGCTGAGGTTCAAGTCTCTCGAGCGCGTAGCTCGATGGGATTTGGATTTTCTGAGGTGCAGCATGTCCATTAATTCCGGGTTGGACATGGCTTTATACATCAGGCACAGATCGCCTCTGAACAGGCGGTATGCCACTGAGTAGAGCTTGAGTTTCTTTAACCGGGCAGCATATGGCATCTGTTTGAGCCCTTAGATCCTCTTGGTGAGGTACTTTTGGGGTCTTTCCAGTTGCTCCAGGTGTCTGGTAAGGTACATCCCAAAAGGGGCATTGTACTCAATTATGGGCCTGATGAGGGATAAGTAAAGAGGCACGATGACGTCCCCTGATCTAGATGTGAATCCCTTCATGATTAGGTGGGCTATATAAAATGTTTTTCTAACCACTTTGGCCACGTGGTTGTCAAATGAGAGATTGCTATCAACTTGGGTCCCCAGGTCCCTAATTACTTTTTCTGTACTTAATGGATTATCAGCTATGTGGTAATTTGTTGGCACTTTGTTTTTGCCAAAGGGGATGACTATACACTTTTTGGCATTTAGCTTGAGGCCATGGCTCTGGCACCAGTTGTCTGTTTCTATGAGGCCCTTTTGGAGGATGCTTGTGTCGACTGGAGAGTCGATTATGGCGCCCAGTTTGCAGTCATCTGCGAACTTGGTCAGCCACAGTCCTTCCGTGTTGGCCTGTACCTCCGAGAAATATATACCGAACAAGAGAGGTCCCAGGACTGAGCCTTGTGGGACACCACTTGTAACTGGTTTGGAGTCTGATATGGCTCCAGCAATTCTAACCATGTGGGTTCTGTCCTTGAGCCAGTTTGCAATCCATCTAGTGACATAGAGGTTTATATTTAAGCTGGTGAGCTTATCTATAATGCCCGAGTGGGGTATTGTATCGAAGGCTTTTGCGAGGTCCAGGTAGGCTGTGTGGACCACCTTCCCCTCGTCAATGGCCTTGGTGACTGTTTCAAAGAAATCAACCAGATTTAAGAGGCAGGATCTGCCCTTAACAAAGCTGAACTGGGTAGGATCCAGTGTTTGTAGGTCCCCAATATCTTTATTTATGTCCATGATGATCATTTCCATAGCTTTGCAGACCAAGCTAGTCAGGCTTATGGGGCGATAGTTTCCAGGAACCGTTGAGGCACCACCTTTATGGAGAGGGACCACTGTTGCTGTATGCCACTCTTTGGGCACATATCCTGTAGTAAGGCTGAGATTGAACAGTAGTTTTATGTTTGGGTTTAGCTCTTCTTGGAGTTCATGTAGGGGCAGCCGGGACACCATCTGGTCCCATTGATGCTGTGTTTTTTGCTTTGGAGAGGGCGGCTCTTACCTGAGCATCTGAGATGTCAGGGGGGCAGCACTCTGCTGGGATAGATATTTGCCCTTTTGGTGGGGGGGGGGAGAAGTTTGCGCTGAACCTGTCAGCTAGGATGTTGGCAATGTCTGTGGGTTCGGTGTATTTTTTGTCATTTTGGACTAATTCTGAGCATATCTGGGAATTACCACCCAGGTTCCTAACATAACTAAAGAAAGCCTTGTGATTATCCTTAGTGTCCTGTGCAATTTTTCTCTTGAAGCTGGCCTTAGACAATTTTATGTGTGCCTGTAGTTTTTTGCTAATACTGATCAGTGATGCCTTCCCTTTTTGGGATTTTGCTCTATCATTTAGTAGCTTCCTCCTTCTATTGTATAGTTTGTTTATGGCTGGGGTCCACCAGACAGGACGTCTGCCTTTGGAGGATTGGGTCTTGGTTTTATTTGGGATCGATGATCCATGCATTCCTGAAGGTGTTCATAGAATGCGTTTATAAAGGATTCTGCGGTCTGGGCCATATTTTCCACAGGCCCGGGGGCTTTGAAGAATTCCACCTCAGTTTTGAGGAGTGTGAAATTTGCTTTAGAGAAGTTTTTCACTGTGGTTTTCTGGGCAGGGGGTGGGGTCGGGATGTGAATATCCAGTGAGATTAGTTTATGGTCTGATCTTACCAGTGAGGGATACACTTCTGGTCTGGAGTATAGAGTCCCCATGTTGGTGATGATCAGGTCCAGTATGTTTTCCCTCTTGTGGGAGTGGTAACAAGTTGTTCCATAGCATTTGAGTTTATAAATTCTAGGAACCTTTGGGCTAGGGTGTTGGAGCTAGAGTAATGCTCCCAGTCTATGTTTGGGTAGTTGAAGTCGCCCAATATAATGGTGTTTGGAGAGACCTTCATATTTTCCAGTGTTCTCAGGAAGGCCGAGTGGGGTTCCTGGGTTTGGGAGGGTGGTCTGTAGCAGGCTATAAACTGGAAGGCAGTTTTACCCACTGTTAGTTGCACATGGATAGTCTCTGATGCTTCGTGCTTTGCCACCAACCTGGAGGTGTGGGTATCTTTGATGAATATCGATACTCCCCCTCCTTTTGTGGTTCAGTCCAAGTTTTGGGGCCCCAAAGCTTTGCATATCAGACTTGTCATGCTAATGGGGCGATAGTTCTCAGGGTCTGTAGTCGCTCTTCCTTTGTGGACAGGGATGACTGCAGCAGTGTGTCATTCGGTAGGGACAAAGCCTGAAGTGAGGCTGTGATTGAACAGGGCACACAGGTGAGGTGCCAGTTCACTCTGTAGTTCATGTGAAACACAGCTAGGGATATTGTCATGTCCCATAGAAGCTGTGTTTTTGGCCTTGGACATTGCTGTTTTAACCTGTGCAGCAGTAATACTGGGTGCCTAGCAATCTACTGGTATTGTGATTGGTCCTTTGGTGGGGTAGTGGGATAAAGTTGGCACTGAATCTGTCAGCCAGTATATTGGCAATATCTGTTGGCTCTGTATAGGAGGTAACATTGTGCAGTAGCTCAGATCAAATCTGGGTATTGCCGTGGAGTTTCTTTACATAACTATAGAAGGCCTTGTGGTTGTCTTTACTATCTGCTGCAATTCTGTTTTCATAGCTAGTTTGAGGATTTGATAAGGGATCTCAACTTTTTGCTGAGGCTGATAAGGGAGTTTTTCCAGCCTTGGGACTTCACCTTATTTCTCATCAGTTTCCTCCTTCTGTTGTAGAGTTTGTTTATGGCAGGGGACCACCAGATTGGCTTTCTTTTTTTGGAGGAGAGTATCTTGGTTCTATTGGGTATGGCAAGAGCCATGCAATTGTGCACGTGTTCATACAGGGCATTAGTGTAGGATTTGGCAGTCATGCAGCTGTTCTCTAGTTGCATGGGTGCCACAAAGTTAGCCACTTCTGTTTTTAGGAGCCCAAAGTTAGCTTTAGAGAAGTTTTTCATGGTGCTTACCTTTGCGGGGGTGGGGGGGTGGGAGGGATGTGGATTTCCAAGGTGATTAGTTTGTGGTCGGATCTAACCAGGGAGGAGTTGACAATTGGTACAGAGCAATGGTCACCGATGTCAGTAATGACCAGGTCAAGGATGTTGCTACCTCTAGTGGGGGTAAGAATGAGCTAGTCCAGGGCATTGGAATTAATGAATTCCAGGAAACACTGGGCAAGTGTATTGGTACATGAGTAGTTTTCCCAGTTAATGGAGGGGATAGTTGAAGTCGCCCAGTATGACAGTGTTTGGTTGGACCCTAATATTCTCCAGGGTGCTTAGGAACATGGAGTGTGAGTCTTGGGTCATGGTTGGGGACCTATAGCAGGCTATGACCTGAATCGCGGTCTTACGCAATAGGTGGGGGCCCCAGAGCAGACTGGATTCAGAACAGGGGTTTGTACTATGCCTGGGTAAAATTCTCTTTAAAGAGTAGGAGTCCAAGGAAGGGTGCAGTCTGGTTAGTCTGTGATCATACCTCTCAACCTCGATGCATTTTATATCTTTTTATTATTTTTTAATTAATGCACAAATATAATTTCTTACTACATTAAGATCACTTTCTTAATAGCAAACATGATTTATTTTATATTTATCATTTGTTGACCAGGTTAGTCCACTAGGCTAATGACATCTATTCAGGGGAGATCTGTGGTGGTCTTTATACTACTAGAGGAAATTTGGAAAGAGCATCTGGGAACTTCTCCTACTCTTTTTGATAGATGCCAGTGAATCTTTTACATATACCTGAGCTACAAACAACTCAAGCAGATGGTGCCGTCGTTTAATATCTCATCTGAAGGACAACTCACTTGGAAGTGCAATACTTCTCTTATATTGCAGAGTGAGAACTTGAGCTGCCTGCTGTAGGAATAGAACCTACAGCCTTCTGCATCAATGGCAAGTGTGCTTCCCATTGCACCACTGACATTTGCTTATTGAATGTTTTTTTTTTTTTTACTACTAGCCAGATTTATGCACATGTACCCATGGTGTTTAAATTTATGTGTGTGTGTCTCTCTGTATGTAACAAAATTGGTGATGATTATTAACACACACAACCACACACAGAAACTGCCTCAACAAGTCAGATGTATCACAAGATGCACACATGTATAAGACACACACAAACACAAGTACCTACAGGCAAACTGGAGAATACCAGATCACTTATAGCATGTCCTTGGGATATTAGAAATAACAAGTATATCCAGACCTTAACAGGAACTACAACTAAGAACTCAACTGAATAACAAACAGATGCAAGATGGTAATGCCACTCATTGCACCACTGTGCCAGTCATCAGTTGTTTTCACACACATCCTGCCCAGACACTTATGTACAATGCTGTTTTTGATTGTGATGGAAAGAGGTAGAAATTATGGCCAATTTGTTCCTCTTAGATAAAGTGCAACACCCTCCCACACATGCACGAAAGGACATAAATCACAGTGATGATTCTTTTACACTGATTTCAGTAAATGCAGTACATTGTGTGACGCTGTTTTTTCCAAAGCAGATCAGTGACTGTTTAAATGTGATCAAACAACAACAGGATTGAGTCACATTTATCCAAAGTTGACCTCTGTGCTCATCAATTACAGAAACTTTATTAACTGCATACATCTCAGATTTTGAATATGATTTTAAAAAAGGTCACACTAAAGTATTCCAACTTGATTCACATGTACGCACACAAGTTCTGCAAAATCAGATAAATGACCATTTATCTTGACCAAATGACAACCAACTCATTTTCATCCACAGAAAGCCCACATATTTGTTAACTGTGTACAGCTGAGATATCTGATTGCAATAAAAAGGTCACAATGACATATTTCAACTTTGTTCCACACAAATATATAGCAGTCACACCAAATCATTAAAACTTGCTTCACACAAATGCCCAGCAGTCCTGACAAGCCACATTGACTTTTAACTTCATCAAACAAACAGTAAAGTCAATCACTTTCATCCACACAGAGAGGCTGTGTACCCTGCAATTATAGCCACTTTGTTGACTGGATACAACTCAGATGTCTATAACACAATTAAAAAAAATGGCCACAGTAATGCATTACAATTTTGTCTCAAGCTAACAAATAGTAGCCATGCCAAGCCAATCATTATTGAGCAATGGACACAGCAACTTATACCAACTTGACTCTGCCGAGTCTAGCAAAAACTAGGAAGAGACATAGTGCAGCAACATATGACAAAAATATGAATGATAGTTTCATTTCTTTTTTCATTTATTTTCTAGTGAGGTGCCATAATATGAAGGCAATCAAAGCTTAATTGAGTAAATGAGTCCAAAACCATGGCAACAAGGCAACCTATTCAAACTTTGGAAACACCTGTATTTGTGTTTCTGAAGTAACTGCAAGCTTGGGCAACCAAAAAAAAATGACAATGTGGTGTAATCGCCATTATGCTTTTTTGACATTTCATTGTTTCTTCCTGCTCTCTGTTTGTGTTCAGTAATTATTTATTTCTAAAAATGGGGGCCCCAAAGACAGTCAGAGTCCATAGTACTTGCCTTGTTTGGCAGCCCAATACCAGTTCTATCTTTACCTGAAATGCATTTTATGTATTACGTCTTCTTCCAAAGAGATCTAACATGCCCTGCTTGTTTTCTTAATAGTTCTAATTTATGTTTTGTCTTTGTAATGACCACCACAGCAAAATTTAGGAAATATAAACTGGATGCGACACTGGGAATAGACAATCAAAAAAAACTTCATTCTGTCTGTGATTATCATCTTATTCCATCACACATTTATACACCCACAAACACACACAGATTTACAGGCAGTTTGGAGGATGCCCATTTCACCTACAGCATATCTTTAGGATGAATGAAAAAACAGAGCACCTAGTAAAAATCTCTGCAGACTCTGTGCTGAAGGAACCGCAACTGAAGACCACAATTCAAATCTACAAGACCTTGAATGCAGTAATAGCAGCTGTTGTGCCTTTTTGCCTATGTGCTCCCCTATAACAAGAAAAAATGTGGGCAGAAATTGCTGGAGAGCTGAAACCTTAATGTGGTGTCTAATATATGATAAATGCAGATCAGATTATAAAATAATGACAACAAGTCCACATAGCTTAGTTGAGGAGACATTTACTTCTGTTATTTCATCAGAGGCACAAGAACAACTACAGCTTACAGTCATCCCATTTCATTAGCAACAACTTTCTTAAAGTGTGTCTCAGTTAATACATAATATTTCTCTCATCTCAATTATAGAGCTATAAATCATTTGTCTTTGGATGGAAATAAACATGTTTATACTTACCCAATCATCACACAACACATTTGTATTGAATGAAAATGACCTTAACTGTATGTTTGCTGAGTTTATTAACATTTAATGGTCAAGTGGTGGCTGCTGTGGGTTCTATTACCACACCAGGTAGATGGATTTCTGACACTGCAATACATCATAAGGGGAAAGGCCGCTGCACTCCACACTTTGTCATCTTTTAGATTAGATGTTAAGATGTAGTCCCTTCTGCTCAAGTTAGTGGCAGCTCGTGTGCATATAAAAGATCCCACAGCAGCTACTGAAAAGAGTTGGGGCTTTTTTGATGTACACATCAATAATCCCATAGTTAAAAAATATATTTTTAAACACATAAAATAGTAAATAATTTTCCCGTCACAAGCAAAATCAAAGATTTAACAACTTCCATGAAAAAGAAAACCTTAAAACAAAATCAAAGTGCATTTCAATAAAATGTATGTTCTTTTAACAATTCAAATAATATAAAGTACCTACCTACCCCAGCTTTTTTCTATAACCATTTTTATCTTATTTATATTCTCTGCATCCCAAGTTGTATTATATAATATTTCCTGATATTACATATTCCATATAATCTACATCCCATTATTATTCTGCCCCTACTATTTATTACTTCAATTTTTCCCCTTTGAATAATACAAAAGTAATTATATGCGCATTTACATTTGCAAACATTTCTACCCAAATGCTTTTTCCAATAAACTCTATATATTTGGTCCTAGAATATTCAAGAAAATAATGCTTCCTAATTTCATCTACATTACACATATGACACTATCATCACTACCATCCTCTAACCTTTTATAGGCCAAAGACAGACAAACACAAGCACTCAGGTCACTCCAAAGCAAATACAAATATGACTCAGTCATTGTACATGCTGGTGTGAATGACCTGAGACGTACCTCCCTGGACTACATGAAAAGAGACATAGAGGAGCTCTCTGATCATGTAGCCCAGGCTGGTATGATCCTGACCTTGAGCAGCATCTTACCCTCACCTAGAATGATGCCACAGTACAAAGACAAAATGATCGATTTTAACAACTGGCTAAAATTTTGGTGTCATTCAAAGGGGATCCAATGTCTGTCAGCCTGGGATGACATGCTCGACAAGCCACGTTGCTTCGCTAGGGACGGCTTGCACCTGTCACCACTGGGCTTTGGATATTGGCAAAGGCTCTTGCCACCCCCATAGTGCCTTTTTTAGGCAAGGCTCAAAAGTCAAACCCACCCCCATAGACAGCATAAGGAACAAGAAACTAAGGGTAATGCTGCTAAACGCCAGAAGTCTTAACCTCAAGATGCACGCACTCGAAGCTCTCCTCAGTATGGAGAACATCGATATCTGTGCAGTGACAGAAACCTGGTTCAAGGCTCCAGAGAGCACCCCAGCACTACCAGGCTATACCTCATATCATGCTTTTCGGCCCCAAACCCGGACCGAACCACAAAAGGAGGGGGAGTTTCCATATTTATCAAGGATATCCACACCTCCAGGTTAGTGGCATTGCACGAAGTATCGGAGACCATCCATGTGCAACTAACAGTGGGCAAGACTGCTTTTCAGTTTATAGCATCCTACAGACCACCCTCTCAAAGTCAGGAATCCCATTCGGCTTTCCTGAAAACATTGGAGAACATGAAGATCTCTCCGAACACCATTATATTGGGCGACTTCAACTACCCAAACATTGACTGGGAGCACTACTCAAGCCCCAGAACCTTAGCCCAAAGGTTCCTGGAAATTATAAACTCAAATACTATGGAACAACTAGTCACCACTCCCACAAGAGGGGACAACATACTAGACCTGATCATTACCAACATGGGGACTCTATGCTCCACACCAGAAGTATATCCCTCATTGGTAAGATCAGACCATAAATTAATTTCACTGGATGTCCACATCCCGACCCCACCCCCAGCCCAGAAAACCACAGTGAAAAACTTCTCAAAAGCGAACTTCTCACTTCTCAAAACTGAAGTGGAATCCTTCAAGGCCCCAGGACCAGTGGAAACTACGGCCCAAACTGCAGAATCCTATATAAATGCATTCTACGGACATCTCCAGGAATGCATGGATCATGCTATCCCAAACAAAACCAAGACCCAATCATCCAAAGGCAGGCATCCAGTCTGGTGGACCCCTGCCATAAATAAACTGTACAACAGAAGGAGGAAGCTACTACATGATAGAGCAAAATCCCTAATAGGGAAGGTATCTCTGATCAGTACTAGCAAAAAATTACGATCCCTCATAAAATCCTCCAAGGCCAGCTTCAAGAGAAAAATTGCACAGGACACCAAAGACAATCATAAGGCTTTTTTCAGTTATGTTAGAAACCTGGGATGCAACTCCCAGACTTGTTCTAACTTGATTCTAAACGACAAAAAATACACTGAACCCACAGACATCGCCAATATCCTGGCAGACAGGTTCAGTGCAAACTTCTCCACCCCCTCCCCCCCAAAAGAGCAAGTATCTATCCCGGCAGAGAGCTGCCTCCCAAACATCTCAGATGCTCAGGTGAAGGCTGCCCTCTCCAAAGCAAAAAACACTGCTTCCATGGGACCAGATGGCCTCCCAGGTTGCGTCCTAAATGAACTCCAAGAGGAACTAATCCCTCAAATAAAACAGCTATACAATCTCAGCCTCAGTACAGGATATGTGCCCCCACAGAATGGCGTACAGCAACAGTGGTCCCACTCCACAAAGGTGGAGCCTCTACGGACCCTGGAAACTAATGCCCCATAAGCCTGACTAGCTTAGTCTGCAAGGCTATGGAGAGGATCATCATGGAGCTCATAAACAAAGACATTGGGGACCTACAGACACTAGATCCTACCCAGTTCGGCTTTGTCAAGGGCAGATCCTGCCTTTTGAACCTGGTTGACTTATTTGAAACAGTCACCAAAGACATAGATGAAGGGAAGGTAGTCCACACAGCCTATCTGGACCTTGCAAAGGCATTTGACACAATACCCCACTCGGGCATCATAGATAAGCTATCCAGCTTAAATATAAACCCCTATGTCACAAGATGGGTCGCAAACTGGCTCAAAGACAGAACCCACAGAGTGAAAGTTGCTAGAGCCATGTCAGACTCGAAACCGGTCACAAGTGGCATCCCACAGGGTTCTGTCCTGGGACCACTCTTGTTCAGTATATACTTTTCCGAGGTACAGACAAACATGGGAGGACTATGGCTCACCAAGTTCGCAGACGACTGCAAACTGGACGCCATAATCAACTCTCCAGCTGACACAAACATCCTTCAAAAAGGTCTCACAGAGACAGATAACTGGTGCCAGCGCCATGGTTTAAAGCTAAATGCCAAAAAATGTATAGTCATACCCTTTGGCAAAAACAATGTGCCCACAAATTACCACATATGCGGAAACCCATTAAGTACAGAGAAAGTTATTAGGGACCTGGGGACCCAAGTTGATAGCAATCTCTCCTTTGAAAACCACATTGCCAAAGTGGATAGAAAGACCTTATACATAGCCGACCTCATCACAAAGGGTTTCACATCTAGATCAAGAGAGGTAATCGTGCCCCTTTATTCATCCCTCATCAGGCCCATCATAGAATACAATGCCCCTTTTGGGATGTACCTTACCCGACACCTGCAGCAATTAGAAAGACCCCAAAAGTATCTCACCAAGAGGATCAAGGGTCTCAAACAGATGCCATATGCTGCTTGGTTAAAAAAACTCCAGCTCTACTCAGTTGCATACCGCCTACTTCAAGGCGATCTATGCCTGACATGCAAAGCTATGTCAAATCCAGAATTAATGGACATGCTCCACCTCAGTAAATCTAAATCCCTTAGAGCCATACGCTCGAGGGACTTGAACCTCAGCACAGAAATAAATAGAACTTGCTGGAGGGACAGGTTCATAACCCAGAGGCAAGGGAGCCCGCAGGATATTTTGAGGGGGGTGCAAACCCAGAACACCGCCCCAGCCCCGCCCCCTTAAAAGCACCCCCCCCAACCCCGCCCCTTCATCCCCCCAAGACACAGCTATTTCAGTATCCCATTACTTGGCTATTTCTCCCCAGTGCCATAAACACTGTTCAAAACTCTCGGTGTGCATGCTGTTTTATGCTTTACTTCTACAATGATTACAGATATTTGGTTTTAATTTACAACTTTTATTTCAAATTTTAGGGCCTCAGGGCCAATAGCCTAGTAACTTCCTATTTTATAGCACAAACACTGATAGACATTTGCTAAACTTAAACAAAGCAATAGTCTTACAATGAAAACAGACTTAGCATTAAAATTTCTCTACCTTTGAAACTCGCATTCACTGAAACAGCATTGAAACCCACATTCAAAGAAAATGCATCTGGCCAGTGGCAGGTTAAGTTTACCTTTGGACTGCTTTCAAATCATAGGCCCTTTGCACATATTTCAGAACCATGCATAACTGCTTTGGATTAATCTTCCTGATTGTATTAATTATGATATATAATAATTGAATTATATCCCTTGTTAATACAGCACCACTTAGAGAGTGTGTTTTATAGTTTTGAACATTTTTTCCAGTAAGCAATGAATCAAAATGGGTGACGTACAAGAGTGGAGGAAGATGCACACAGGTGGATTATATCCTATGTAGGAGGGCCAGTCTGAAGGCGATTGGAGACTGTAAAGTGATGGCAGGGGAAAGTGTAGTTAAGCAGCATAGAATGGTGGTCTGTAGGATGATGTTGGTGATCAAGAGGAGGAGTGTGAAAGCAGTGCCAATGATTAAATGGTGGAAGTTAAAAATGGTGATTGTGAGGTGGAGTTCAGAGAAGGGTTAAGACAGGCACTGGGAGGCAGTGGAGAGTTACCAAATAGCTGGGTAACTACAGCAGAACTAGTAAGGGAGACTGCTAGAAAGGTGCTTGGTGTGACATCTGGACAGAGGAAGGAGGACAAGGAGACCTGGTGGTGGAATGAGGAAGTACAGGAGAGTATACAGAGGAAGAGGCTGGCAAAGAAGAAGTGGGATTGTCAAAGAGATGAAGAAGGTAGACATGAGTATAAGGAGATGAGGCACATGGCAAAGAGAGAGGTGGCGAAGGCTAAGGATAAGGCATATGGAAAGTTGTATGAGAGACTGGACACTAAAGAGGGAGAAAAGGACCTGTACCAATTGGCTAGACAGAGGGACAGAGCTGGGAAAGATGTGCAACAGGTAAGGGTGATAAAGGATAGCGAGGGAAATGTACTCACAAGAGAGGAGAGTGTGTTGAGTAGATGGAAAGAGTACTTTGAGGGGTTGATGAATGAAAAGAATGACAGAGAGAAGGTTGGATGATGTGGGGATAGTGAATCAGGAAGTGAAACAGATTAGCAAGGAGGACGTAAGGACAGCTGTGAAGAGGATGAAGAATGGAAAGGCTGTTGGCCCAGATGACATACCAGTGGAAGCATGGAGGTGCTTAGGAGAAATGGCAGTGGTATTTTTAACTAGATTGTTTAATGAAATTTTGGAAAGTCAGAGGATGCCTGAGGAGTGGAGAAAAAGTGTTTTGGTACCCATCTTTAAGAATAAGGGTGATGTGCAGAGCTGCAGTAACTACAGAGGGATAAAACTGATCAGCCACAGCTTGAAGTTATTGGAAAGAGTAGTGGAAGCTAGGTTAAGAAGGGAGGTGATGATTACTGATCAGCAGTATGGTTTCATGCCAGGAAAGAGCACTACAGATGCAATGTTTGCTTTGAGATTGTTGTTGGAGAAATACAGATAAGATCAGAAGGAGTTGCATTGTGTCTTTGTGGACTTGGAGAAAGCATATGACAGGGTGCCTAGAGTGGAGTTGTTTTATTGTATGAGGAAGTTGGGAGTGGCAGAGAAGTATGTAAGAGTGGTACAGGATATGTACAAGGGTAGTGTGACATTGATGAGAATTGCGGTGGGAGTGACAGATACATTTAAGGTGGAGGTGGGATTACATCAAGGATCAGCTCTGAGCCCTTTCTTATTTGCAGTGGTGATGGACAGGTTGACAGATGAGATCAGACAGGAGGCCCCATGGACTGTGATGTTTACAGATGACATTGTGATCTGTAGTAAGAGTAGGGATCAGGTTGAGGAGACCCTGGAGAGGTGGAGATATGCTCTAGAGAGGAATGAAGGTCAGCAGGGCTAAGACAGAATATGTGTGTGTAAATGAGAGGGAGGGTAGAGGAATGGTGAGGATGCAGGGAGTAGAGTCGGTAAAGGTGGATGAGTTTAAGTACTTGGGATCAGCAGTTCAGAGTAATGGTGAGTGTGGAAGAGAGGTGAAGAAGAGAGTACAGGCAGGGTGGAATGGGTGGAAAAGAGTGTCAGGAGTGATTTGTGACAGACAGGTACCAGTAAGAGTGAAAGGGAAGGTCTACAAGAGGGTAGTGAGACCAGCTATGTTATATGGGTTGGAGACAGTGGCCTTGACAAAAGGCAGAAGTCAGAGCTGGATGTGGCAGAGTTAAAAATGTTAAGATTTGCACTTGGTGTGACTAGGATGGACAGGATTAGGAATCAGTATATTAGAGGGTCAGCTCAGGTTGGACAGTTTGGAGACAAAGCAAGAGAGGCGAGATTGCGTTGGTTTGGACATGTGCTGAGGATGGATGCTGGGTATATTGGGAAAAAGATGCTAAGGATGGAGCTGCCAGGTAAGAGGAAAAGAGGAAGGCCTAAGATAAGGTTTATGGATGTGGTGAGAGAGGACATGCAGGTGGTTGGTGTGACAGAGCAAGATGCAGAGGATAGGAACAGCCGAAAGATGATGATGATGAATGAAACAAAACATATGAACCAATAATGACAAATTGCCCAATTCAGAACATTTCAACCGTAAAAGGCCAGTTAAACATCTATCACTACAATCCACCAATATCAGTCAATATGCACAGTCTCTGCAGAAGTAAAAGTCATCTGAATAATTTCACATTAAAGAGATCTGAAACTAATGGAGAGGTTGTTGCTAGAAAACAGCTTTATATTTCAGTGTTTCATCTACAAATTCAGTGCCTGCTCCCCTTAAACAATAAATTGCCTATGTTACATTTAAAAAAATGCTAAGCTTGTATATTGCAATAGGAATAAGTGGCAAGCGGAAACACAGGTTCATAGTTATAGGCATCTCATCCAACGGAGGACATACTCAGGACTACAGCACTCCACCCATTAAAATACAATACATGCGGTGGGAGTACAACCTCCAGCCTTCTACACCAAGATGCAAGTATGCTACCTGCTGTGCTACTAAGACTGTTTTGAAATTCTACACCACACTAGTGATACCATTTGTTAAACAAAACAGTTGCACATTTTAATCAGACTTGGCATGAGCAGCAGTAAACTTCTCTTCCCTTGAAGCTCACAATTCCTTGAAAATAAATTCCACCTGCTAACTCTAAATAGGGCATTTCACTCTCTCTCTCACACACATACCTCAGCCTCTGTGAAAATCTGTACAGTTGAGAAATATGAGTCACATACAATGTCATACATACATCCCCCGACCTCCTTAGAAAATGGATAGAACAAAATTGTTTCTATTAGTATGTATTTTCTGACAATATGACGTCTAAAACTCAACTTCAGTCTTCAGTGATTTGCCAGAAATAACACAATTTTATGAGAAACAATCTGAAAATATGAGGCATGAGTTAAACTGTTAATTTGCAAGCCTTTGTCATGAAGATCAGCTTGAAGAAGCATAATTAGAATACTCAGTGTTTTTGTGATGTTGTGGGAGTTTTGAGCATTCTAAGAACTGTCCAGGTTACTTCTTCCTGTCCAAAAATAAATAATTATAATATTTGGAATCACTAAAGGCACTTGCTCACTAAAGCAATTATATAAGTCAGCACTAAAAAATTAAAAGCACTACACTCTCACAAAATCCTCTCGAGTACCTTGTTCCCCACTGGCCCTTTTTTTCAATTATAAAGGAATTCCCAATACTATTCTAGCATGTCCAAAGGTCAGTTGTCAACCTTCTCTCCGGTCCAGCTGGTGAATCTGGGAATCTTGAGGCAATGTTACAACTGTCTCATGTACACAGACAACCCTCTCCTCCTCCCAATAAATTCCAACACATGTGAGAGATGCATCCATATAGCCAAACTGGAGGCTAAGCTCTCTCAACTCAGTACTGGCGTAACCAGTCAGGAGGAGAAGGAAACCACACTCAGTACAATTCCAGTCTCACATAGACCTACCACGACAGCAGACCAAACATATAAACACACAAAAACATACTTGGAGGCTCTAAATAAAAATCTGCCTAAGCAGCAGAGACCTCCAAAGCAGACACCCAAGCAACCTCTACCCCAAAACAAAACACGTGCAACACATAGCTCACAAAGCCAGTGTGCCGAACAGTGACAGCCCTTAAGGCTAAACAACACACCTGATACACTTGTAATAGGTGACTCTATCATCAGGCACACTGATGTCCCGCTCACCAGGCTGAACAAGGAGAAGGTCACGGTGAGCTGTCTGTCGGGCGCTAGGATCCGCCACATAACACAAGCACTCAGGTCACTCCAAGGCAAGTACAAATATGACTCAGTCATTGTCCATGCTGGTGTGAATGACCTGAGACGTACCTCCCTGGACTACATGAAAAGAGACATAGAGGAGCTCTCTGAGCATGTGGCCCAGGCCGGTATGACCCTGACCTTAAGTAGCATCTTACCCTCACCAAGAATGATGCCACAATATGAAGACAAGATGATCAATTTCAACAATTGGCTTAATTATTGGTGTCATTCAAAGGGGATCAATGCCTGTCAGCCTGGGATGACATGCTCGACAAGCCACGATGCTTCGCTAGGGACGGCCTGCACCTGTCACCCCTGGGCTTTCGGATATTGGCAAAGGCTCTTGCTACCCCCATAGTGCCTTTTTTAGGCAAGGCTCAAAAGACAAACCCACCTCCATAGGTATCACAAGGGATAAGAAACTAAGAGTAATGCTACTCAATGCCAGAAGTCTAAACCTCAAGATGCACGCACTCGAAACTCTCCTTAGCATGGAGAAAATCGATATCTGTGCAGTAACAGAAACCTGGTTCAAGGCTCCCAGGAGCACCCCAGCACTACCAGGTTATACCTCATACCATGCTTTTCGGCCCCAAAACTTGGACCGACCCACAAAAGGAGGGGGAGTATCAATAGCCGTCAAAGATACCCACACCTCCAGGTTGGTGGCACAGCACGAAGCATCAGAGACTATCCATGTGCAACTAACAGTGGGTAAAACTGCCTTCCAGTTTATAGCCTGCTACAGACCACCCTCCCTAACCCAGGAACCCCACTCAGCCTTCATGAGAACACTGGAAAATATAAAGGTCTCTCCAAACACCATTATATTGGGCGACTTCAACTACCCAAACATAGACTGGGAGCATTACTCTAGCTCCAACACCCTAGCCCAAAGGTTCCTAGAATTTATAAACTCAAATGCTATGGAACAACTTGTTACCACTCCCACAAGAGGGGAAAACATACTGGACCTGATCATCACTAACATGGGGACTCTATGCTCCAGACCAGAAGTGTATCCCTCACTGGTAAGATTAGACCATAAACTAATCTCACTGGATGTTCACATCCCGACACCACTCCCTGCCCAGAAAACCATAGTGAAAAACTTCTAAAGCAAATTTCACACTCCTCAAAACTGAGGTGGAATCCTTCAAAGCCCCCGGGCCTGTGGAAAATACGGCCCAGACCGCAGAATCCTTTATAAACGCATTCTATGAACACCTTCAGGAATGCATGGATCATGCGATCCCAAATAAAACCAAGACCCAATCCTCCAAAGGCAGACGTCCTGTCTGGTGGACCCCAGCCATAAACAAGCTATACAATAGAAGGAGGAAGCTACTAAATGATAGAGCAAAATTCCAAAAAGAGAAGGCATCTCTGATCAGTGTTAGCAATAAACTACGGGCACTCATAAAATCATCTAAGGCCAGCTTCGAGAGAAAAATTGCACAGGACACTAAGGATAATCATAAGGCTTTCTTTAGTTATGTTAGGAACCTGGGTGGTAATTCCCAGATATGCTCAGAATTAGTCCAAAATGACAAAAAATACACCGAACCCACAGACATTGCCAACATCCTAGCTGACAGGTTCAGCGCAAACTTCTCCCCCCACTCCCCACCAAAAGGGCAAATATCTATTCCAGCAGAGTGCTTCCCCCCTGACATCTCGGATACTCAGGTAAGAGCCGCCCTCTCCAAAGCAAAAAACACAGCATCAATGGGACCAGACGGTGTCCCGGGCTGTGTCCTACATGAACTCCAAGAAGAGCTAAACCCAAACATAAAACTACTGTTCAATCTCAGCCTTACTACAGGATATGTACCCAAAGAGTGGCGTACAGCAACTGTGGTCCCTCTCCACAAAGGTGGTGACTCAACGGATCCTGGAAACTATCTCCCCATAAGCCTGACTAGCTTGGTCTGCAAAGCTATGGAAAGGATAATCATGAACCTCATAAATAAAGATATTGGGGACCTACAGACACTGGATCCTACCCAGTTCGGCTTTGTTAAGGGCAGATCCTGCCTCTTAAACTTGGTTGATTTCTTTGAAACAGTCACCAAGGCCATTGACGAGGGGAAGGTGGTCCACACAGCCTACCTGGACCTTGCAAAAGCCTTCGATACAATACCCCACTCGGGCATTATAGATAAGCTCACCAGCTTAAATATAAACCCCTATGTCACTAGATGGGTTGCAAACTGGCTCAAGGACAGAACCCACATGGTTAGAATTGCTGGAGCCATGTCAGACTCCAAACCAGTTACAAGTGGCATCCCACAAGGCTCAGTCCTGGGACCTCTCTTGTTCAGTATATATTTCCTGGAGGTACAGGCCAACACAGAAGGACTGTGGCTGACCAAGTTCGCAGATGACTGCAAACTGGGCGCCATAATCGAGACTCCAGCCGACACAAGCATCCTCCAAAAGGGCCTCATAGAAACAGACAACTGGTGCCAGAGCCATGGCCTCAAGCTAAACGCCAAAAAGTGTATAGTCATCCCTTTGGCAAAAACAAAATGCCCACAAATTACCACATAGGTGGTAATCCATTAAGTACAGAAGAAGTAATTAGGGACCTGGGGACCCAAGTTGATAGCAATCTCTCATTTGACAACCACGTGGCCAAAGTGGTTAGAAAAACATTTTATATAGCCCACCTAATCATGAAGCGATTCACATCTAGATCAGGGGAGGTCATCGTGCCTCTTTACTCATCCCTCATTGGGCCCATAATTGAGTACAATGCCCCTTTTGGGATGTACCTTACCAGACACCTGCAGCAACTGGAAAGACCCCAAAAGTACCTCACCAAGAGGATCGAAGGGCTCAAACAGATGCCATATGCTGCCCGGTTAAAGAAACTCCAGCTCTACTCAGTGGCATACCACCTGTTCAGAGGCGATCTGTGCCTGACATATAAAGCCATGTCCAACCCAGAATTAATGGACATGCTGCACCTCAGAAAATCCAAATCCTATCGAGCTACATGCTCGAGAGACTTGAACCTCAGCACTGAAATAAATAGGACATGCTGGAGGGACAGATTCATAACCCAGAGGCTCCCTTCACTCTGGAATAAAATCCCAGTCCAGGTTAGGCAGAGTCCCTCATTGACTCTCTTCAAGAGGAATCTTGATGAGTGGATGGGAGATCATAGGTTTACCCCGGGTATGACTTCTGTTTCACTGTTAGACAGAGGCACAGTATACTAACCTCAAAAAAAGGGCATAGCAAAATTAATTTAAAATGGGTGGCGAAAGCCAAACACATTCTGGCTAGGCTTATAAATGCCCTAGGGCAGATAGCCTAGTATGAACCTATGAACCTATGAACCTATATGCTAAAAAGCCAATGAATACAAGTTAGAGAATAAGCAAAAAACAGTGAAATGCATTTTAAACCATTGTCATTTATTAAATAGTTCTGAATGCTTGCAGTATACCAAAAGGATAGTTTATATACTAGTCTATAGAATGACACTTCTGATAAAAAAAAATTAGGATTGTTTTTCTATGTTATTGTCTCTTTTTAATGATAACAAAACTTAACATCTAAGAGCAATTTGTTATGGAAATATTGAATCTTAGAAGGGAATATTTTTCAGATATTTGTTCAGATACTATTAGATATAATATTTAAGAAAAACATAGGACTAATTCTAACAGTAGTGCTACATTAAAGGATACTGAATATATAAGGGTAAGTATAAATGTTCTATTATATGACATTCTACACAAGGATTATAGCTAAAATATAAAACCTAGGGATAAAGTAATAGTACATGATATAGTAAGCAAACAGAAATAAAAAGTAGAATAAATATACATAATATATATATATATATATATATATATATATATATATATATATAGAGAGAGAGAGAGAGAGTTAAAGAATATAAATATGTCTACAAGAGTGGGAGGTTGGCATAGTGGTTAAGGTGTTCACCTTATAAGCACAAGGTTCAGGATTTGATTCTCACCTGGGATAATTGGCTGGGCTTGGAATGGCCCACAAGGACAGTTGGCCTGGTACTAATTTATGAACTTATAATCCTACGTATAACTTTACATATAGTAAATAAAATAGAAAAAATATAAAATCATCTGACCTATAAATTAATAAATATGAAAATAACAACTGATTTCCTCCCTATACTAGACTAGGGAGATAATGTGAGGTACAGTGAAAGTTATTGTAGAAATCAATTTGGCCAACTTATAATAAAGATTCTGAACACCTGTTTAACTTTTCTTATTTATGTGAAGAGCAGGATTCATGAAGCCTCCGTGTAAGAGTTATAACTCTTACACAGAAGCTGCAGTTAAACGAAGTGATGTCAGCATGCTTTGCATATTCACGAGAGGATGCTGAATCACACATAAGGCTAACACGGTCCGTGTAAGACAGTAGGGGGCATGTCCGTAGGCTGAGCCCTGTAAGCGGACATGCCCCCAGAAGAGTAAAAGTGCCCAAAGTAAACACCTACGACAGAGTCCACGGAAATGTGAATAAACACAACACAACACATGCCCCCACAGACTATGAACAGAAAATATATATATAAACATTTTATATAGATTTTTTAAATTGTAAAAATGTTTAACCGTGAGTGCGCTCGTTTGCGCGGGCGTGCCCGTAGCGCAGCTACAGTTAGCAGTCAGTGGGAAAGCATATAAGAACTAAATATGCAAAGTAAGCCAAGAAGCAATAGCGTAGCGGTAGAGATGTTGGCTGAAGAGCAGGCATTCATGGTTCCAGCCCCCACAACACCAATTTTTATTTTTAGCAAAATAAGCACGAAACAAGTCTCTGACAAATATGTACACATAAAATCACATTTTATGTAAAATGTAATGAAATAGCCCATTTATATTGAAGAAATGTGAGGTAACAAAAGAATAAAAAATGCCAGATGTGCCCATAGCTGAGCTACAGTTTAACAGGGTGAGTGCATCTGCCCGTATGTGTGCAGTGGTTTAACAGGTGCAAAATGAGTGCCCGTAGCTGAGCAGTGGTTTAACACGCTGAATCTAAGTGCCCCTAGCTGAGCTGAGCGTAATATGCGTGCAGATAGCCAAATGAGGCTTAAACCAGCGTACCCCATTTGCACGGAGCTGCGCACCGCGCAAACAAGCTAATCGACGGGCAACGTTGAGCAAGCCGTATCAAAACTGCCTTTACACAGACACACCCCTCAGCATGTCTAGACAGTCATGAAAAATAAAAAGTAGTGGCCAAGTTCGAACCCAGGATTCTATACACCATAGTCAAGGTACCAAACCACTAAGCCATGACAGCAGTACCTATAAATGCAATAATAGCTAATACACAGGAATGAATACAAACTGGAGCATGACAATGCAGGTTTACTAAAGTTGATACAATTCCAAAATGGCCAATCACAGATATGTGCGGGAAAAACGGACTATATAAGCCCCATAGGCGGGAATACACAGCATAAACGATTGTAGAACTGAACTGCAGGCAGAATGACAGGAGTAGGAGAGGGTAGTTGCTTTCAAGCACAGAGGTGGGGCGTTGAGGAGTCCAGGTACATGCTCTGGCTCCTAGTCCACAATCATGAGGCCCAACTCATGCAGGGCCAGGTCCTCTGGGGAGCATACAGGGCTGAGGCGTGGGACCAGTTGGCTCATGATCTCACCAGTGCCACAGGGATTCCAAGGACTGGTGAGCAGGTCCGTCACCACCATGTGGACCTGAAGAGACGCAAGCAGGACCAACTGAACCTTTGGATCCAGGAGGCCCAGCAAATGCCCAACGCCCCACTACTGAGTAAGTTACATTTAATTATGTATGTAAGAAATTAAACTAGCTGATATTATGGAGATGTGTATTCCAATATTACTTCATTTATATTACAGCTGCAGGTGTCCGTTCTGCGAACCGCAGAGCCTATGGCGATAGGCTGGTGCGGTTGCGCCACCAGGCAGGTCAGTAATCCACTACCAGTAACTGTAAAGAAATATAAAAGTATGACAGTCAGCAAAAGAGTGCAGTGTAGTCACTAAGGAATAAAATGTGCAAGTAACAGTGTGAAAGTGTCTGCAAGTATTGCTTGATTACAAAAGTGTGTTTCAGCCTGTAAGCCAAACAGAAAAATGAAAATGTCTGACATAAATTCTGAAATAAAAATGCCCCACCTGTAAGAAAATAGTACACAACCTGCAGCAGGCTGAAAAGTATAGCTGCAGAAGATGATTAAATCACATGTGTGAAATATATCCCTGTTGAAATACTGAAACATGACAGAAGTGAGACTGCTGGAAAGGATTGTAATAACTACAGGTAAAACATGTCAATAAAGCCTAGAAGTAAGTACCATCCTGAATAGTAAAATGAAAACAAGTGAGAGAGTGTAAGAAAGTGTCATGAATCCAGCAATACAGTAGTAATAACCCCTGAATAAAGTATACTGCAGTCAGTATAGAATGAAATGCATGTGAGAATCCAAACCAAACAGCGAAATCTGTTCAAAGTGTTGCTGCATTTGGAATGTGTATCCCAAAATCTGGATATGTTGCTCTCAGTCTGCAATATGCAGATAATATGATTGTCTGATATACCAAACATCCACACTTGTCTACAGCTATATAAAGCAAATGTAGCATGATGATGTAGCTGAACAAAGCTAGATATGAATGTGTATGAAGAACAATAAAATGTATATTGATGTTGCAGTAACAGTCCTTTCACTAAGTTGAAATAGTTATCATATAGGAAACTGTAGTTAGAACAGCAGTGTGTATATATCTGTAGCTATTAGAAATGTAGAGCATATGTATTGGTATTTGAAGGTGTTAATATTATTTTCTTCACCCCACCCTATAACCACATATAACCCATTCCACGTGAAAATGGTATGTGCAATCACAATTAACACCCCTGGACGTTTGTCCTGTTGGGTCATATATATTTGCATGTCCGTTGATGGATCTGCCCTGTTCATACATCCAAACCTGATGGCCTGTTGCCATCAATTAACCCTGCATGTTGTTGGACTGTGTATTGCTGTTCAAATTATGCATGTGTTATGCATGCTGTTCAATGGTGTGAATATCTGGGTGTTTGGTTAATGGGAATACTAATGCATGCTGTTACAACTAATTGTGAATGGTATTATATGTCACTAACCCAAACTGTCATGACATAATGCAAAACATAGGACGACAGGGAAGGCGGGTTCCAGCGGACCCACCTCTCCCACCTCAGCTGGTGAGTGCACCTGGCACTAGTGCCAAGTCTGGACCCTCCTCCAGTGGCCCTGTGCCACCTGCAGTTGGAAGCGCTGTAGGGGATGGGGCTCACCCCCCCCCTCTACAAGTGTGGCCGGAGGAGAACCACCACTCACCCTCCGTAGCATCCGGACTGTGGTGCGTAGGGAGATTCGGGACTCTGTTCTCGAGCCCCTACACCAGCTTGAGGCACAGGTGGCACAACTTACAGGCATGCCTGTTGCCCGGCCTACACAGCCCCCAGCACAGCCCCGTCCTGGGCAGTGAAGGAACAGTGGCAACTGCCTATGGGTGGGGATATCAGTTCCACTGTTGCCATCTGTGGGCTCATGGGCTCTGGATATCCAAACCTCCGTCCTCGTCAATTGTGTAACCCCCCCCACATGTGTCATACACCGCCCCTGTATGCGTCTTGTTTGTCTTGTCTGTTTACCTATCCAACCTACCTCCCCAGCTGTACCGACTTCCTTCACCTGACATACCACTCTCACCTGAAAAAAAAAAGGGCACTCTGTACCCACAAAATAATTACGCCCCATACATAGCTGCCATTCCGCACATATGTCTACCAGACATGGAAACTATCAATTACAATTGGCTGTACAACAAGTATTACTGTTGTCCTTACACCTCTCTCAGGGGTGGAAGGTATCAAATGTCACACTAAATTACAAACATATGCACAGCTGTTGTTGATGAAGGAATGGGCAGCTATGGGCCTTACCTATATCCCTCCTGCAAAACCCAAGCTTGTTTCCCTACTGTCTTACCCTCTTTGTGACCCCTTTTTCACCACTTTCCTGTCTCCCCATTTTCATTTCTTTCAAAGAAAATAGCGCGGGTGTGCGCAAGAGTAAGCACATTTAAGCGGGTTTGCGCTTGTGTGCGCGGAGCTAAATGCCAGTGCGCATGCGTGAGCTCCACGCAAACCAGCGCTAACTCAGTTACAACTGCTTAAAAGTGCCTTAGTCACTTTGATTGACAGGTCCTGTAGTCAGTTCAGAAGCAAAATAAAATCCCACTGGCAGTCCCGAACCCAGGACCTTGGAAACAGTAGTCTGCATGACTTACCACTAAGCCATGGTTCTTATACAAGAACATTGTGCTAAAATAAATATATCATGTAATAGTAGGAATGAATGTAAAGGGAATATAGGATGTGTAGTACACAAAGCATGTCATTTATAATTACTGTCAAAACTAGTAGATTTCCATAATAGTAGTGTGTGAACAGAAACAGCCATGCTAGTTGGTAGCTAGTAGGTAATAATGTCACTATAGCACCTTGCAAGCCACACACATACTCACAGCAGGATAATCACTGCCCATACCCCACAACCTCTTACAGGAACACATCCGGACCAAGTAATAAAATATGTGGAGCAAAGGCCCAAAACCAGGGACACATTACAAATAATGTTACAACAAATGCAGACAGTTCAGAGAGTAACAGGGTCTGCATTTTGTGGGATGTTTGGAAGGGTATGAAGTCTGAAACTTGAATGTTTGTCACTATATTCTGACTTGAGCCCAGAGTGATTTGCCAGAAAAAGCTGTGCATGAGATATTGACCAAAATATCAGGCAGAAATGTGGACAACCTGCAAATATTTGTACACATGAGAGGTCTGACACCACCATATTTGAATAGTTAAGAGCCTAGACATAGCAACAGTGAATGACTTACAGGGATGCCCCACAGACTCCATGTGAAATGTACAAACAGTAGGCAGAAAGGTGTAACAACACATGCAATGGTAACTATGGAGTCCTGAAAGTATTCACCACTTGCATGGCAGAATAAGTGTAGTAATACATATGCTCATGCTAACCCACAGTCACAACTGCAGCATACCAGACAATTTAATGGGTCTACCCCACTGATATGTACCATTCCATGAGGCAGATAACAGATGAACCTGAGAGTCTCTGGAGCCTGCTCAGCAGCATACTCAAATACCCTAATAGATGTCAAGGCCCACACCATGGCCAGACCACACTGCATGCTGTAACACCCTAGCAGATATAGCAAGCATTCCAAGGTGTGAATGTACATGGAAAATAGGAAAGCTACAGCAGCACACTACAGTCAGGACACCTAGCAGGTATACAAGTAGTGACTGTAAAGGGCAAATATTGAAGCCTTAGCAACAAAGTGCAAGCAAAAGTGAAAGGAAAGCACACACACACACACACACACATTAACAGTAGTAGTAGTTGTAGATGTCAGTGTACATACACATTTAGTACAGGAAACTGGAGAAATGAATGGAGGAATGTTAATCTACAACACAGCTGGAAATATGAGAGAGATACCAACCTTTACACTCACAGAACATTGTCCACAGCATACCAGCATGGTCCCTGCCCTTAAAATCTGAAAGGGCTACGCCTATCTCACATACCTTTTTATAGCACTGTTCTGAAATCACAGTGAGAACTGCAATCAGTACACAACTGGCTGTATGCAATTAGCAAATGCTGGCTAACAATTGGTGCAGAGGCCATCACATGGGCATATGCAGATACCTACAAAAGTATGCTGTACTCCCAGTCCACACATGCAATACTTTCATTGCACCCTGAGGAGGATGTGAGAGACAGACAGACAGACAGACAGAGAGAGAGACAGAGATAGAGACAGAGAAAATTGAAATTAAGCAGACACAAACAAAACTGTTCAGCAACAGCCACCTGAAAGCTGACAACTGGGAAGTGGAGCAGCAGGACAGAAAACCAGATGGCAACACAAGCAGCTGTGACAAACACAGGTAATGTAAAGTAATACTATAAAGGTCTGCATACTGTGAACCCTCCATATGTGTCATTGGTCTGTATCCATATGTATATGAATATGTGTAAAGGGCAGGGGACATACAGCAACTATCAGTGAAGGCTGTACATACATTTGTATGTGAGAGCATCTATGTGCACATATCAATGTAGGTTGACTGTAGGTTGTAGTGCAATGTACAAAGTAGGTTTCACAGTTATGTATGTTTAGCAGTATGTTAGTGTGTGTGTACAATATGGTAGACAAACATGTTGATATACCTGTCTATCATATGGATACATATGTATGTCAACATATGTATGTATGTATATATATATATATATATATATATATATATATATATATATATATATATATATGATATGCATATATGTATACATACATAGAGAGAGATGTAGGAATACATAGACAGATGTAGATAGATAGAATATGTACAAACATATATATGTAATGCACACATACAGATATAGATATATGTAGATACATATACATAGACAGACTGATCTGACTATCTACAGGTATGACTGTATATGACAACCTCAACACACCCTGTCCCACCCCTCTGTCACTCTCACCCCTCTGTGTCCCCCCTCCACATCTATAGCAATATATGTACATCAATATATATATGTATATGTATACAGATATATATATATATATATATATATATATATATATATATATATATATATATATATATATATATATATAGAGAGAGAGAGAGAGAGATGTATATAAATTCTGAGTGAGGCACATGTGTACAGATGTATTGCAACAGGTGCCTGGTGACAAAGGCATGGAGTGAACACCAGTGTCAAAACCGGAGTACCATACCACATTTCAAATCACCTACACCAGTAACCACCAGATATGTGATTGACTGCCCACCACTGCATGTGTCAGGGGTGAACAGGGTCATAAATGTGTGCAATACTGGCCCCAATGATATTCACAGTGGCACACTATTCCCGGAATACCTGCACATGGTATGTGTCAGCAGACATGGTGTGTCAGCTATGGACATGTAAGTCGGTGTACCCCTCCACACCACATAATGGATGCCATGGTATGGACCTCACATGACAGCTACAGATATGGAGAAGGACACAGTGACATGTACAACACTGTGACAATGCACTCAAACACATTACCAATGCACAGTGACTGACAACACCATAGAGTACACATATACTACTCACATAGAGGTTACCACTCCCGGATTTACATACGTAAGTCACACCCATGACAGATGTCCAACAACCTTAGTAACACCTCACACCATCCACAACCTAAATGACTGCTGTGTGTCGTACATGCCACAGCAATAGAGAGCACATGTGGAGGTAAACGTTCCTACCCACAGATAAGACATACCCTGCAATAAACCACACAGTGTTAAGAAGCAAGACTCCCCATGAGTACATGTCACATATACCCCTGCTGAATGTTAGTCAGATAGGTAATATGCCATATGAGTCACCCTGTGTAACTGTGTGACAGCAGCAGGTACCATCACACCACATGTGTCACAATGGTCAGGGTAGCAGAACAGTATGCTGCTGTAGTCCCAGGGGCAATAGCATATTGTATAGTATTGTATTGTAATGTAATGTATCGTGTTGTATTGTATTGGTATGTTGAGGTGCCTCCTTCGTGGAGTGGAACCACTGCTGCTGTGCGCCAGTGTACAGGTACATATCCTGTAGTCAGGCTAGTGTTACATAGCACTTCTATATGTGTGTTTAGCTCCTGTCAGAGTTTATGTAGCATGCAACTGGGGATACCATCAGGTCCCAGTCATGTTGTGTATTCTACTTTCCTGAGGGTGGCTCTCACCTGGACATCTGTGATGACAGGGAGGTTGCAGTCAGCTGGGATAACTATGTCTTATTTTGGGGGAGAGGGCAGGGTGACACCTGCACTGAACCTGTCTGCCACAATGTTGTCAATATCTGTGGTGTCAGTGAAATATTTGTTGTTGTGTACTAACTATGGGCATAGAGGATGGATTCTGACCAGGTTGCTAACATAACTGAAGAAGGCCTTCTGGTTATCTGTAGTGTCCCTCTTGATTTCCCTCTCAAAGTTGCCCATGGATGTTTGTATGATGGAAAATAGATCCTTACTAGTGCTGCTCAGACATGCCCTCCCTTTATGGAATTATGCTCTGTCTTGCAGTAGCTTCTATCTTCTGTAATACAATCTGTCTATGGCTGGGGTCCACCAGACAGGATGCTGTCGGTTTGTGGAGAGTGTCTTGGTCATATATGGGATTGCATGATCCATGCATTCTTGGAGATGTCTGTAGAAAGCAATTGTGTAGGGGTCAGCATTGTGGGTTGTATCTGCCACTGGCCCAGTGGGCTGAAAGGATACCATGTCACTGTTACAAAGTGTAAAGTTTGCATCTGTAATGTTATTCACTATAGTCGTTTGTGCTGGTGGTGGAGGTGGGATATGTATATCCAGGGCAATTAGTGTGTGGTCAGCTCACAGTAGTTGATGATGCAGGCCATACAGTACCTAGATACAAACCCCCAGAGTGAGGAGGTGCTCTTGACCTGAATCAGTGTTCTGACTGCTGGGGTTTGGTAGTATGTCGTATGGAGTGTGCCAGGTACTGTTGCACAGTTGCTGGCTGAGCACTGATACGTGGCCATTTACATGTGTATCCACCAATAGACAGACAGATGCTATATATGTGAGATATGTTGTATCATAACAGTCAAGTAGCATGTGTAGTATGTGTGCCAAATTCTGCTGACATATATTGCTGATATCAGGTTATTTTCTTTTTCAGGTACATGGCTCACCCGCGGAATCCCACTTACTCCACAGCTGAGTATGAGGAAATACACCAGAGCCTGGTGCAGGATTATGCAATACTTTTTTCCTGCACCAGCCAGAATCAGCAGGAGAGGGCTGCACTGTGGCAAGACCTGGTCCATCGGGTAAATGACATAGGTACACATAATAGGACATATGAGCAGGTACGACATCACTGCAGTGATTTAATCAGAAATGTCTGTCAGTGTGCATCGGATATCCACAGGCAACAGGTCGCCACAAGTGGTGGGGTGGCTACACATCCCCGACTCACCAGACTGGAGGGACTACTCATGAGTGTAGTGGCTCCAGTCCGCCAGCAACAACAACAGCAGCAGACATGCATTATGATGGAGGCTGGAGCCATGCAACAGCAAGACAGTGAACGTGCAGGTAATATGCCATATGTATAGTTGACTGTTGTGTACACTGGTAGTTAATGCATGTGTGAGGTGTATCCTTGGTTTGCAGCTGTCACCATAGTATTTAATGTGCAAGTGTGATATCCTCAATATTAGCAGCTGACCTGTGAAAGGCGACTGTTGTACTACTGACCTGTATCATACTCAGTAACAATGGCACAGTTGTGCCCACTGACATTAGTTTCTTCACGTCTGCAGGTCCCTCCGGTTTAACAGCAATGCAGCTTATCCATGCTGGTGAGTGTGTATTAACAATTCCTGTAATAGTCTTGATAGTAATAGTAATATTAGGCTCACTTAGTAGTGCTCTTTGTATGCATGTAGGTGTGTCTGTGTCTGTGTGTTGATATCACGCATACTGAGTACTGTACAATTGTGTGAAACTGTGTGCATGTGCACACCTGTGCATGTGCGCATGTGCGGATGTGCGCACCTGTGCATGTGTGCATGTGTGCATGTGTGCACCTGTGCATGTGCGCATGTGTGCATGTGTGCATGTGTGCACCTGTGCATGTGTGCACCTGTGCATGTGCGCACCTGTGCATGTGTGCATGTGCGCATGTGTGCATGTGTGCATGTGTGCATGTGTGCACCTGTGCATGTGTGCACGTGTGCATGTGTGCATGTGCACATGTGTGCACCTGTGCATGTGTGCATGTGTGCATGTGCGCATGTGTGCATGTGTGCATGTGCGCATCACTGGTAATGTGTAGACATTGTAAACTGTGTTTCCTGTTTCCCTCCCACAGGTTCTGGTGCTGCTCTGGTGTCATGTAGCAGGAAACCTGAATCAGGTGCCATGGGTACTGATAATGATGACATCTGTGTAATGGCACAGGAAGGTATGCCAGGGTCCGCCATTGGTCAGCTGATTGACAGTACACAGCTGTCGACCCCATCAATGCGCACAGTTATCCTGCCTATACACCCTTTGTCGCCAATGTCCCTAGGTGATGCACAGCATACAGTGGGCATTGACCAGGGTAATGTGGTATCTGTGGCACATGCCTCCCCACACAGCAGCCATGGGCATGGCCCAGAGATGGTACCACACAGACAGATGTCCAGGGGTTCTCGTGGGAGCATCCATGGGCGTACTGCCCCTGTCAGATGTGCCACAGAGGTCTTACAACCTCAGCTATGTTTCGGGCTGTCATGCAGGCACAGTCACATATGGAATGGTACACCAGACAGGGTCTGAGGGAGCTGACAGCATGTCGCACAGCCATGACTGACAGTATGCATGACATTGCGGCTGCCATCCGTGATTTCACCGATGTCATAGACAGACGTTGTGGGGACATATTAGACCGGTTCTACAATTACATGTCCATGAGCCAGGGCGATGGTGGACGGTTGAGGAGTCGACATGGCCGTATGCCAGCAACAGCAGCAGCTGGCAGTAGTCGCGGACGACAACAGGGCCACGGCCGCCCCAGTGCCAGCAGCAGCCCCAGCAATGCTGGGTCTGTGCTGTCATCAGACCGCCCCGGGAGACCACGTGCACGTGGCTCTGGCCAGGCCCGACAGGGATCTGTGTCCAGTCAACGACCACCTGCTTCTGATGACAGTACCCAGTCTGGGTTGGTACCAGATACGGTCCGTAGCACCCCTGCAAGGCACAGGTACCGTGTCCGTGGCCAGAGACACTGATCTGTATGACCTGGCAGGTACAGTCTGTGGCTGTCCACAAACACCAGTATATGGCAGCCATGAGGTGGAACTGTGTGTATCCATACACACATGCGAATTGACAACACCTAGGGTTACTGCATACACGCACACACTGCATCAACATTGCCCCACCTTCTACTGCTGTCCCTCACCAACACACATACACATACATGTCAATCGGTGGTATCGGTGGCTGACTCAGGCATACCAAGTTCACACCCTGTGCATATGATGAAACTGTGCCACCTCCTGCAATCTGTAACAACTGTGCAGGTACAGGTTAACATGTTGCTGATGCACAGAGTGACCACATAGATGTGTAGTAATAGTATCATGTTGTTAACAGTACTGTGTGCTGAATTAATTGTGGGTATATCACAGCATGCCTGATGCAGTAAGGGTGTGATTGTCATGTACTGTTGTCTACACCCGTGGTAAGTACCATAGTGTATCATCTGCACATGTTGGCATACTGGTGGTAATGATGTCAACAGAAGGCTACATACATAGGTAGCACAGGGGATAAGGTAATGAATGTAGTGTCGCAATGATGGACATGTAAACTGCAAGTGGCATGTTGCCCACACTGGACTCTGCAATGCAGATGTTTGAGGATGTTGATATGTGTGCAGTACTACACGACTGGTACAGGACACACAGGAGCACCCTAGCACTGCAAGCTCACATCTCATACCATGCTAGACAACCCCAACACACAAAACTAACTGTCACAGGAGGTAGAGTCCCCATATATGTCAGGGATACTGTGGTGGCAGGCCAGGTAGCATACATCCTACTAAGTATGGAACCACTGAGTGAAGGCTCAATGTCTGTTATTTGACATGTGTATTACTGCAGGTATGAGCACATGGGTTTTCATCCAGTTATTGTACATCCTGACAGTATATGGTCTGTACACTTGTGTGCGCTGAGACTGGACCCTAGCCATCTGACCTGTGTATTTCCATGTACATGTGCATAGTGCCTGCATATTTGCAGTGTTACCTACTGGAAGTGGTACAGCTTGTTTGTTGTACAATGGACTACATGCAGCCCTGTTTACTGTAGTTTTGTTTGCATGCATGTTTTCTTGCAATTACCCTGGAATACTGATCACACCTGCAATGCATAGTTATAGAGCTTCTGTGGACTCCTAGTGCCATCTGCATAGCTTACTATATGTATGTCCATGTCTCACTTGACAGAATGTCACTGTCCTGTTCACATGTACGTTGCCTGTGACAGTGCATATGACTTACCTGGCATGTGTCCACGTGAGCAGTCATATATGCTACTGCTAACTAATCACAGGCACTACACCTTCACATATTCATCTTCTGTTGAACCACCTGCTTCGCTAGGGACGGCCTGCACCTGTCACCCCTGGGCTTTCAGATATTGGCAAAGGCTCTTGCTACCCCCATAGTGCCTATGTTAGGCAAGGCTCAAATGACAAACCCACCTTCATAGGTATCACAAGGGATAAGAAACTAAGAGTAATGCTACCCAATGCCAGAAGTCTAAACCTCAAGATGCATGCACCCGAAACTCTCCTTGGCATGGAGAACCTCGATATCTGTGCAGTAACAGATGCCTGGTTCAGGGCTACTAAGAGCACACCAGCACTACCAGGTTTAACCTCATACCATGCTTTTCAGCCCCAAAACTTGGAACGAACCACAAATGGAGGAGTACTGATATTCATCAAAGATACCCACACCTCCAGGTTGGTGGCAAAGCACCAAGCATCAGAGACTATCCATGTGCAACTAACAATGGGTGAAACTGCCTTCCAGGTTATAGCCTGCTACAGACCACCCTCCCAAACCCAAGAACTGCACTCAGCCATCCTGTGAACAGTGGAAATATGAAGGTCTCTCCAAACACCATTATATTGGGCAACGTCAACTACCCAAACATGGACTGGGAGCATGACTCTAGCTCCAACACCCTAGGCCAAAGATTCCTAGAATATATGAGCTCAAATGCTATGGAACAACTTGTTACCACTCCCACAAGAAGGGGAAACATACTGGACATGATCATCACCAACATGGGGACTCTATGCTCCAGACCAGAAGTGTATCCCTCACTGGTAAGATTGGATGATAAACTAATCTCACTGGATATTCACATCCCGACCCCACCCCCTGCCCAGAACACCACAGTGAACAACTTCTCTAAAGCAAATTCACACTCCTCAAAACTGAGGTGGAAACCTTCAAAGCCCCCGGGCCTGTGGAAACTACAGACCAGACCACAGATTCCTCTATAAATGCATTCTATGGACACCTTCAGGAATGCATGGATCATGTGATCCCGAATAAAACCAAGACCCAATCCTCCAAAGGAAGCCGTCCTGTCTGGTGGACCCCAGCCATAAACAAACTACACAATAGAAGGAGGAAGCTACTAAATAATACAGCAAATTTACAAATAGGGAAGGCATCACTGATCAGTATTAGCAAATAACTACAGGCACTCATAAGATTGTCTAAGGCCAGCTTCGAGAGAAATTGCACAGGACACTAAGGATAATCACAAGGCTTTCTTTAGTTATGTTAGGAACCTGGGTGGTAATTCCCAGATATGCTCAGAGGTAGTCCAAAATGTCAATAGAAACACCAAACCCACAGACATTGCCAACATTCTAGCTGACAGATTCATTGCAAACTTCTCACCCCCCTCCACATTGAAAGGGCAAATATGTATCCCAGCAGAGTGCTGCCCCCCTGACATCTCAGATGCCCAGGTAAGAGCTGCCCTCTCCAAAGCAATACACACTGCATCAATGGGACGAGACAGTGTCCCGGGCTGTGTCCTACATGACCACCAAGATGTGCTACTACCAAACATAAACCTACTGTTCAATCCCAGCCTTACTACAGGATATGTGTCCAAAGTGTGGCATACAGCAACAGTGGTCACTCTACAGAAAGGTGGTGCCTCAACGGATCCTGGACACTATCACCCCATAAGCCACACTAGCTTGGTCTGCAGAGCTATGGAAAGGATCATCATGGACCACATAAATATAGATATTGCGGACCTACAGACACTGGTTCATACCCAGTTTGGCTTTGTTAAGGGCAGATCCTGCCTCTCAAACCTGGTTGATTTCTTTGAAACAGTCACCAAGGCCATTGATGAGGGGAAGGTGGTTCACACAGCCTACCTGGACCTCGCAAAAGCCTTCAAAACAATACCCCACTCGGGCATTCTAGAGAAGCTCACCAGCTTAAATATAAGCCAGTATGTCACTAGATGGATTGCACACTGGCTCAAGGACAGAACCCACATGGTTAGAATTGCTGGAGCCATGCCAGACCCCAAACCAGTTACGAGTTGTGTCCCACAAGGCTCAGTCCTGGGACCTCTCTTGTTTGGTATATATTTATCCGAGGTACAGGCCAACACGGAAGGACTGTGGCTGACCAAATATGCAGATGACTGCAAACTGGCCGCCATAATCGACTCTCCAGTCGACACAAGCATCTTCCAAAGGGGCATCATAGAAACAGACAACTTGTGCCAGAGCCATGGCCTCCAGCTGAATGCAAAAGTGTGTATAGTCATCCCCTTTGGCAAAACAAAGTGCCCACAAAGTACCACATAGGTGGTACTCCATTATGTACAGAAGAAGTAATTAGGGACCTGGGGACCCAAGTTGATAGCAATCTCTCATTTGACAACCACGTGGCCAAAGTGGTTAGAAAGACATTGTATATAGCCCACCCCATCATGAAGGGATTCACATCTACATCAGGGGAGGACATCGTGCCTCTTTACTCATCCCTCATCAGGCCCATAATTGAGTACAATCCCCCTGTCGGGATGTACCTTACCAGACACCTGTAGCAACTGGAAAGACCCCACAAGTACCTCACCAAGAGGATCTAAGGGCTCAAACAGATGCCATATGCTGACCGGTTAAATAAACCCCAGCTCTACTCAGTGGCATACCGCCTGTTCAGAGGCGATCTGTGCCTAATGTATAACACCATGTCGAACCCAGAATTAATGGGCATGCTGCACCTGAGAATATCCAAATCCCATCGGGATTGAGAGACCTGAGCCTCAGCACTGAAATAAATAGGACATGCTGGAGGGACAGATTCATAACCCAGAGGCTCACTTCACTCTGGAATAAAATCCCAGTCCAGGTTAGGAAGAGTCCCTCATTGACTCTCTTCAAGAGGAATCTTGATGAGTGGATGGGACATTGTAGGTTTACCCCGGGTATCACTTCTGTGTCACTGTTAGACAGAGGCACAGTATACTAACCTCGGAAAAGGGCATGGCAAGATATATTTACATTGGATGGCGACAGCCAAACACATTCTGGCTAGGTTCTTAAATGCCCTAGGGCAGATTGCCTAGTATGACGCTATGAACCTATGTACCTTGTTTCCCATTAGCCTTATGTGCTGTTAATCACCATGGCAATCACAATACTATGGTAGCATGTTCAAAGCTCAGTTGTCAGTCACCTCTATGCTACAGTTGTGGAATATGTGGGTCATGTGGCAATGTTACAGCTGCCACATGTACACAGTCAACCCTCTCCCCTACACATGGATGTACAACACATGTATGAGATGGAACCACATAGCCAAACTGGGGACTAAGCACTCTGAACCCAGTACTGGCAAAACCTGTCAGGTGGCATGCAATACTACAGTGACTACAATACCAGTCTGATGTAGTCCTACACTGACAGCAATACAAGCACGTGAACACACTGGGCCATTCGTGGAGCCTTAGAATAGCATCCTGCCTGAGCGGCACACACCTCTGCAGCTGGCACACAGGCATACGTTATGCCTGAACACATCACACATAACACATAGCACACAAATCCTGTGTGCCAGTCACAGCCTGTACTGCTAGACAACACACCTGACACAGTTGTGTTAGCTACCTTTATTGTCCGGTACAGTATGGTCACACTCACCAGGCTGGACAAGGTGAAGGTCACAGTGATATGCCTGTGGGGCACTATGGTCCACCACATAACACAAGCATACAGGTCAGTCAGAGGCATGGACACATATGACTCAGTCATTGTCCATGCCACATACCTTCTCCTGCTGTACTTGTAGGGTGCTGACATCATCAGTGTTTAGAAAGGGGAATGTGCATCCTGTAGTCTGTTCTCCTAGTTGCCAAAAGGGACATTTCCCTCACACACACTACCCACCCCCTCAGCCAAACACACACACTTACAGGATTTAAACCCCTACTTAACTATGTTATGACACTCAAGATGGATGCATTAGCAGAGTGCGCTATTCACATTAATAGGAGGATTCCCTTCTCTTGCTGTACTTATAGGGTGCTGACATCATCAGTGTTTAGAAAGGGGAATGTGCATCCTGTAGTCTGTTCTCCTAGTTGCCAAAAGGGACATTTCCCTCACACACACCAATCCCCCTCAGCCAAACACACACACACTTGCAGGATTCAAACCCCTACCTAACTATGTCATGACACTTGAGACGGACGCATTAGCGCAGCGTGCTATTTGCATTGCTGGGAGGTTTCCCTTCTCCTGCTGTACTTATAGGGTGCTGACATCATCAGTGTTTAGAAAGGGGAATGTGTATCCTGTAGTCTGTTCTCCTAGTTGCCAAAAGGGACATTTCCCTCACACACAATTGCACACACACTAACCCCCCTCAGCCAAACACACACACTTACCATTTGCAGGATTCAAACCCCTACCTAACTATGTTATGACACTTGAGATGGATGCATTAGCAGAGCGCGCTATTTGCATTACTGGGAGATTTCCCTTCTGCTATACTTATAGAGTACTGACATCATCAGTGTTTAGAAAGGGGAATGTGCATCCTGTAGTGTGTTTTCCCAGTTGCCGAAAGGGACATTTCTCTCCCAGAGGCTCACTTCACACACCCACACACTGAGCATTTACAGGATTCAAACCCCTACCTAACTATGTTATGACACTTGAGATGGACACATTAGTGGAGCGCGTTATTCGCATTACTGGGAAGTTGCTTTTCTCCTGCTGTACTTATAGGGTGCTGACATCATCGGTGTTTAGAAAGGGGAATGTGCATCCTGTGGGGAGGCAGACACAAGCATACTCTGGCTATGCTGTCATTCCCTAGGGCAAACAGCCTAGTGTTGACCTCTACACCCATATGTTTAATTGTCAAATGCACATTATTTGTTGCTGATAGACTGTTTGCACGTCTTTATTGCCATAGCATTCCCTGTTTGTATGAACAACTTGTGTATCTGTGGAAGATGTTTGCATATGGGAGGGATCCACTATATCACATATGTTTCTGTAGTCATTTAACTGTGTGCACTGGGCAGATTGCTGTAATGTGGTTGGTTCCTGGAATAACACGTAAAAATACCAGATATGTGTGGCCAACTGCTAAACTGAGATTTGGCCTAAGTGTGTGAGCATACCCAGTTCAGCCTTCCCATGGCATGTTGTCTGACATATGTCTCATTTATCAAAGTGTGTGAGCATGCCCAGTGTGAGCATTCCATATGTTGAACTCTGCAGCCCACCACATTTGTGGATGAGTGTGAACTTTAACAAATATCTCCCGTTTATGGTTGTGTGTTGTGTGTCATGTTGTGTAGTTACTGTACAACTGCTTTGTGTGTGAACACAACAGGATTATTCTGTGCCTGCAGTGTTTGCATGGGATACTTTGCATACAGTTGTCAACATCCTTTCACACTGACCTAACACTGTAGTACTGTATAGTGTACTGGTAGTACTTTGACTGTGGTGGACAGTATCCTGGGCTTTAGTGCTATCACTGCTTTACATTTCCATAGTGAGCACAACAGCCTGGTTAGGGGCCAGTTGTGCACATCTGACCATGTTGCATTATGTTCAGATATGAACTACTTAAACCAGGCTTGTCCAACATTGGTAGTGTATTCCACAACATAGGTGTACATTTGCAAACACTAGCGATGTGCACTAGTCCATTTCTAATGCTAGTCGGAGAGTGTGTTTGTCCTTCGACACACATTGTAAGTGGAGTTTGCCATGACATATGTCATGGTTATTATACTGTGCCTCTGCCTACCTGTGACATGACAGTGATACCAGGATAAAGCTACCATCTCCCATCCACTCATCAAGATTCCTCTTGAGGAAAATCGATAAGTGACTCTATGGGTAGCCTGTACTGGGAGTTTACTCATGGGTGGGGGTGGCTTCTGTGTTATGGATCATGCAGTACAGCTTGTCCTATGTTAGTCAGTGCTGGGGTTCAGGTCTCTCATGTGCATAGCTCACTGCCATTCAGATTGTACAAGGTGCAGCATGTTTATTGATACCAGCTTGGACATGGCTTTATACATCAGGCACAGCTTGCCTCTGGGTGGGCAGTATGGCAGTGTGTGTAGCTGCTGTTTGTTTAATCAGGCAACACATGGCATCTGTGCAAGCTCTTTGATACTCCTGGTGAGGTACTGTTGGGGACTTTACGGTTGATGGAGGTGTCTGCTGAGGTACATCCCACAGGGGCTATTGTAGTCAATTGTAACGCTGATGAAGGATGACTGCAGAGCCACAATGACCTCCCCTTATCTAGATCTGACAACCTTCATGATTAGGTGGGTATATGGTATGTTTCTGTAAACACTACAGCACATGTTTGTCCAATGCAGGATATCTATCACCTTGTGTCCCCAGGTCTCTCATTACATGTTAAGTACGTAATGGGTTAACACCTATGTGGTAATTGGTGGGCACTTGCTGTATATCCACGGGGGTTGACTATACACTTTTCTGCAATTAGCTTGCTGACATGGCTATGGCACCAGTTGTCTGTTTCTATGTGGCCCTTTTGTGGGATGCTTGTGTCAGCTGGTGGATCATATATGGTGAGCAGTTTGTAGTCCTCTGCAAACATGTTTAGACACAGTCCTTCCATGCTGGCCTGTACCTATGGGACATATATACCAGACGAGGGAGATCCCAGGACCAAGCCTTGTGGGATGCCAGTTATATCTGGTTTGTAGTCTGACATGGCTGCAGCATGTCTGACCATGTCTGTTCTGTCCTTGGTTTGGTTTGCAACCCCTCTACTGACATAGGGGTTTATATTTAAGCTGGTGAGCTTATCTATAATGAACACATAGGGTATTGTATAGAAGTCTTTGCAAGGTCCAGCTACGCTGTGTGGACCACATTGCCCTCATCAATGACCTTAATGACTGTTTCAATTGAGTCAAACATGTTTAGGGGCAGGATCTGCACTTAAGAAAGCCACACTGGGTAGGGTCCGGTGTCAGTAGGTCCCCAATATCTTTATGTCTGCGGTACATGCTGATCCTTTCCATAGCTGTGCAGACCGAGCTTCTCAGGATTCTGGGGTGGTAGTTTTCAGTATCCATTCAGGCAACACCTTTGTTGAGAAGGACCACTGTTGTTGTACACTGCTCTTTGGGTACATATCCTGTGGTAAGGCTGACATTGAGCAGTAGTGTGATTTGGCATTCCATTCGTCTTGGAGTCCATGTTGGACTCAGCCCAGGACACCATCTCATACCATTGCTGCTGTGTGTTTTGCTTTGTAGATGCTGGCTGTTACCTCAGCATCTGCAATGTCAGGGGCCAGCAGTCTGCTGGGATAGATATTTTGCATTCTGGGGGTTTGCACTGCACCTGTCAGGATGTATGTTGGCAATATGTGTGTGTGTTTGGTATGTTGTTTGTGATATTTGTGTGATTCAGAGCATATCTGTGAATTCCCAACACGGTTCCTACCATCAGTTGTGAAAGCCTTGGGATTATCCTTAGTGTCCTGTACAATTTGTATCTTCATAGGTTCATAGGTTCATACTAGGCTATCCACCCTAGGGCATTTGTTAGCCTAGCCAGAGTGTGTGTGGCTTTCGCCACCCCTTGCTATGTGAATATTATGGCCATTTATGATTTGCTTTGCTGTGCCTCTGTTTGGACATGACACAGTGAAGACCCCCAGTGTAACTCTACAATCATCCATCCACTTGGCAAGATTCCTGTTGAAGAGTGTCAGTGAGGGGCTCTGCCTAACATGGAGTGGGATTCTGGTCCACGGTGTGGGGAGCCTCTGGATTATGTATCTGTCCCTCCAGCACATCCTATTTCATTATTTGTTGAGGTTGACATCTCTCACTCTCACAGCTCCGATGGCTTTGAGGTTTCTGGGTTGAGCATGTCCATTACTCCTGTGTTGGGCATGGCCTTGTACAACAGGCATGCAATGCCTCTGTGTAGGCAGTATGTGACTGCATTCAGCTGGGGTGTCTACAGCCAGGCAGCATATGACATATATTTGAGACCCTTTATCCTCTTGGTCAGGTACCTTTGAGGTCTTTCTAACTGCTGCAGGTGTCAGGTAAGGTACATCCCATATGAGACATTGTACTAGATTATGGGTGTGATAAGAGAACAGTATAGGGGTACAATGACCTCTGTTGACGTAGATGTGAATCCTTTCATGATATGGTGTCCAATGTAGACAGTCTTCCTAGCCATATTGGCAATGTGAGTGTCACATAACAGGTTACTGTCCACTTGTGTCCCTAGGTCCCTGATTACTCCTTCCATACATAATGGTTTACCACCTATGTGGTAATTTGTGGTACCTTGTTTGGTATTTGGTGGGACATTCATACTGTCCAGTGTCTTCAGGACGACTGGGTGGGGTTCCTGTGTGTGAGAGTGTGGTCTGTAGCATGCTACAGACTGTACAGCAGTCTTGCCTACAGTTAGTTGCACATGGGTGGACTCCAATGCCTTGTGCATTGTCAGTTACCTGGACGTATGGGTGTCTGTGCTGAATATGGATACTCACCCTCCTTTTATGTTTTGTTCCAGGTTTTGGGGCCATGACACATGATATGTGGTATAACCTGGTAGTGCTGGTGTGCTGTCAGGAGGCTTGCAGCAGGTTTCTGTCACTACACAGACATCGATGTTCTCCATACTGGGGATGGCCTCGGGAGCATGCATATTGGGGTTTACACATCTGGCATTGGTCAGCATTACCCTTATGTTTCTTTCCACTTATGTTTTCTAGGGTGGTGGGTTAGTCTTTTCAGCCTTGCCTACGAAAGGCTCTATGGAGGTGGCAAAAGCCTTATCCAATATCCAGACACCCAGGGGTAACAGGTGCAAGCCATCCCAGGAACAGCTGCATGGCTTGTCAAGCATGACATCCCAAGCAGACAGACATTGGATCCCCTTGAAATGACACCAGTAAGTGTGCCACTTGCTATAACTGATCATTCCATGTTTGGCTTTGTCAAGGGCAGATCCTGCCTCTTGAACTTGGTCGACTTTTTTGAAACAGTCACTAAGGCCATTGATGAGGGTAAGGCAGTTCACACAGCCTACCTTGACCTAGCAAAAGCGTTTGACACAATACCCCACTCGGGCATCATAGAAAAGCTCACCAGCTTAGATGTAAACCCATATGTCACAAGATGGGTTGCAAACTGGCTCAAGGACAGAACACACAGGGTTAGAGTTGCTGGTGCCATGTCAGAATCTAAGCCGGTCACGAGCGGTGTCCCACAGGGCTCAGTCCTGGGCCCCCTCTTATTCGGCATTTATTTTTCTGAAGTGCAGGCAAATATAGGGGGATTGTGGCTGACAAAATTTGCAGATGACTGCAAACTGGGCACCATAATTGACACTCCATCAGACACAGACATCCTCCAGAGAGGTCTCATAGAAATGGATAACTGGTGCCAGAGCCATGGCCTTAAGCTAAATGCCAAAAAATGTATAGTCATACCCTTTGGGAAAAACAAGGTAACCCTAATTACCACATAGGTGGTAATCCATTAAACACGGAAGAAGTTATCAGGGACCTGGGGACCCAAGTTGACAGTAACCTCTCTTTTGACACTCACATTGCCAAAGTGGTTAGGAAGACCTTCTACATTGCCCACCTGATCATGAAGGATTCACATCCAGATCAGGAGAGGTCATTGTACCCTGTACTCTTCACTTATCAGACCAATGATTGAGTACAACGCCCATTCGGAATGTACCTTACCTGACACCTGCAGCAGTTGGAAAGACCCCAAAAGTTCCTCACCAAGAGGATAAAGGGGCTCAAACATATGTCATACGATGCCCGACTGAAGAAACTCCAGCTCTATTCAGTCGCATACCGTCTGCTCAGAGGTGATCTGTGCCTGACATACAAGGCCATGTCCAACCGAATTAATGGACATGCTCCACCTCAAAAAATCCAAATCCACCAGAGCCACGAGAGCAAGAGACTTAAACCTCAACACGGATATAAATAGGATGTGCTGGAGGGACAGATTCATCACCCAGAGACTCCCTACACTATGGAACAGAATCCCAGTCCATGTGAGGCAGAGCCCCTCACTGACTCTGTTCAAGAGAAATCTTGACGAGTGGATGGGAGATCGTAGGTTTACCCCGGGAATCATCTCTGTGTCACTGCTGGACAGAGGCACAGCAAACTAATGGGTATAGTATTCTCATCCTAAGGGGTGGTGAAAGCCACACACACTCTGGCTAGGCTTATAAATGCCCTAGGGCAGATAGCCTAGTATGAACCTATGAACCTATGAACCTATGTACTGTAGCATTATTCTTGGTAAGGGTAGGATGCTACAAACGGTGAGTGTCATACCGGCCTGGATTACATAATCAGAGAGCTCATCTATGTCTCTTTTCATGTAGTCTAGGGAGGTACATCTCAGGACATTCACACCAGCAGGGACTATGACTGCATCATATTTCTAGTTGCTTTGGGGTGACCTGCATACTTGTGTTATGTGGCGTATTGTGGCAGCCTACAGGCAGCTTACTGTACCCTTTCCCTTGTTCAGTCTGGTGTGCGGGACAGCAGTGTGTCTCGCTATGGAGTCACCTATTACAACTGTATCAGGCATGTTGTTTCTCCTTCTGGCCTGTGACTGTTTGGCACACCTGCTTTGTGTACTATGTGTTGCATGTGCTATGTTTGGAAGTTGTTTGAGTGGGTGTCTGCTTTAGAGGCCTCTGTTGGTGTGCTGTGTTTGTAATTTGTGCCTCCGGGAATGTTTTTCTATGTTTATGTCTTTGGTTTGCAGTTGTGATAGGTCTATGTGGGACTGTGTTTGTGGTGTGTGAGGTTACCTTCTCCTCCTGACTAGTTTTGGGAGTACTGAGTTGAGGGAGCTCAACCTCCAGTTTGGATAGATGGTTGCATCTCTCACATATATTTGTATTTCTTGGGGGGAGTTGGGGGTTGTCTGTGTACTTGGGGCAGGTGTAACATTGCCTCAAGATTCACAGATTCAACTTGTTGTGGCTTGCCTTCGTGGATTGTATGTGTGGACATATTTTATTGCTATACTACTGATCAGTGATTACTTCATTGTTTATGTTTGCTCTGTCATGTAGTAGCTTCCTCATTTTCTTGCATGGTTTGGTTATGTCTGGTGTCCACCATGCCAGATTCCTGCGTGTATGGCATTGTGTCTTGTTTTAATTTAGGATTGCATAATCCAAGCATTCCTAGCAGTGTTCATGGAATGGCTGTATTACAGGTTCTGAGGTGTGGCCCATATTTTGCACCTGCACAGGACCTTTAATGGATTCCACATCAGTTTGGAGGAGTGCAAATATTGCTTTACACATGTTTTCCACTGTGGTTTTCTGGCCAGGGACTGTGGTCAGGATTTGTATATCCAGTGTGATTACTCTATGGTCTGGTTTTACCAGTGAACAATACACTTCTCGTCTTGCCATCCAGTACCCATGTTGCTGATTATCACATCCAGTATGCTTACCCCTCTTGTGGGAGTAGTTATTCCTGGGCATTTTGGTTTATGGATTCTATGAACTTTTGTCCTACAGTGTTGGAGCTAGTATAATGCTCCCAGTCTATGTCTGGGTATTTTCAGTCACCCAATATAATGTGGTTTGCAGGACTTGATATATTCATGTATTCCAGCATAGGCCAGGTGCAGTTCCTGGTGTTGGGACAGTAGTCTGTAGCAGGCTTTAAACTGGTGGGCAGTTTTAGCCATTGTTACTTGACCATGGCTAGTCCATGCTGCTTCTTGTTGTGGTACCAACATGGGGGTGTGGTTATCCTTGACAATTATTGCTAGTCACCCTCCTTTTGTAGCTTGTTCCATGTTTTGAGGCTGTACAGCACAGTATGAGGTGTAACCTGGTTGTGTTAGGGTGCTGTTGTGAGCCTTGCCCAGTTTTCTGTTACAGCACAGATATCAACATTCTCCATACTGGGTGAGTTTAGACTGCATGCATCTTGCTGTTTCGACTTATCTCTTATCTTATTCTTATCCCTTCTGATACCTATGGAGGTAGATTTGTGTTTTGAGCCTTACCTATTCGGGGCACGCTGTGGGTAACAACAGCCTTTGCCAGTACCCATACAGCCTGCACTGATAGGTGCATGCCAGTCCTAGCAGGTGGAGCATCATGTCATGCTCAGCATGTCATCCCAGGCTGGCACACATTGGATCCCCTTTGACTAACTGCGATACTTCAGTCAATTATTGCACTTGATCATCTCATTGTCATATTGTGGCATGATGCTTAGTGAGGGTAGGATGTTAGTCAGGGTCCTCAGGTGTGCATATAGTACATGGTGTTACATTACTTAACACATGGCATTCATGCCTCAGGTGGTGCTGCAGGGCTGCCTCTGTCGGATGCACATATTACACTCCATGTACATGTTTGTGAGCAGGTCATGTCATTTTAGGCATCCCTGTTATTATCTGAGTGAGTCAGAGGGGGTATCATTCCCGGGGTTCCTACTGAGCCAGTGTATGTGCTATGCGTTGCCTCTTTGCCAAGGCCAGGGCATACTGGGCACATCTCCTTCTGCCTACTGGGGCAGGCTCAGGTTGTTCCTCCTCCGAGTCACGCTCTGCCTGTGATGGCCTTGGCAATGGTGGGGGGCTGTTTGGCCCGGCCCTATGCTGGTCCTGCTGCAGCTGTTTTCGCAAGATCATATTATGTAGCATAGCACATACCATGACAATTTGGGTACATGTAGTTGGTGTGTATTGCAAGGCTCCACCAGATGTGTCCAGACACCGGAACCGTGACTTGAGCAGCCCAAACACACGCTCTGTTACATTACGTGTTTGTGCGTGTGCCTCATTATGGCATTCCTGTTCAGGTGTGTGTGCGTTTCTGATGGGTGTCATCAGCCACGGCTCCAGTGCATAACCTGCATCCCCACTAGGTGTCCGTGGGATGTCCCCATTGGCAAATGTCTGGTACAGCTGTGTCAAATGCCAGATGTGGGAATCATGGTAGCTCCCAGGGCAGCCAGCACACACATTCATTATTATGCCCTGGGCATCACACACGACCTGGCAGTTGATGGAGGGGAAGCCCTTGCGGTTAATGTATGCCCTACCCCGCTCACCGGCTGGTGCTTTGATGCGTACGTGTGTGCAGTCTATTGCACCCACTACCTCAGGGTATTCCGCTATTTGCTGGAAGAGACGCATATTGCTGGCCAATACCTCACGGGCATTGGGGAAATATACATGATCACCGACATGTGCTGACATGGCATCCATGAACTGGTGCAGTACCCTGGAGGCTGATGCCTGTGATATCCCCATCATAATCACCAGTTGGTCTCTGGAAGGTACCTGTTGCTAGTATTCTTAGGCCAACACATACCTTGGTTTCCACTGGGATGGGTTCCCCTCTGTTGGTTCTGTGTGTGAGGCGTGGCCTGCACAGCTCCACTATTTGCTGCAGGAGGTCTCTGTCCACTCTATAGTGCTCTACTATCTCCAGCTCATGTAACCCGCGGTAGGTGACCCTGGGCCTGTACACTCTTCTCCGTCTCCTCACTGTGGGTTGTCTGGCACCATCTGCATTGTCACCACCCTCAGCAAGTCGCCTATGTCTCATTATGACAGCTATGGCAGCCCCTAACATTTCTGCTCTGAGTTCAGCTTTTTCAGTTTTCACTTCTAATAGCTTACTCCTGTCTTGCAGTGTCTCTTGAGAGAAACATCTTGCACTGCTGTTTGCAGATTTTTAAATGTTAGGCTGAGCTACTATTCTGCCTGTGTAATTGCCTGCTTCTAATTGTTTTCACCTGCTAGCTCCAGCAATATTCCCTGGTAGCTTCCTACTAATTCTGTTGCTTCCTTTTTCCTTTCTGTTTCCTCAGGGGGGGCAGCGTGTATACCAGCAGAAACACGCTCACAGTGGCTTACACGCGCGCACACATGCTTACACAGCTCAGAATCGTCTTATTCGGGTTAAAACGTGCGCGCACACCAACTCAAACAGTGTTACAGCTCTGCCAACAGGCTTCTACATGCTAAGTCTGCCCTACACGCGCGCACACCCGCGCAAACAGTGTTAAACAGCTACCAACATGCTCCCACATGCTCAGTCTGCCTTACACGCATGCACACTGTCTTACTCATGCTTCATGGTGCGCACACATGTGCATGCACGCCCAGCAAGAAACTTTGGTGTAGGCAACAGTGTACACCTTCCATTTTTTGACTTTCTCATGCTTATCTAGTGGCACACCTCTTTCCATGATATCTGTCTGACATCTGTCATGTAACTCTGACCTCCAATGAACTGCATTTCTTTCTACCATTCCCCCCTGTGATGTCACCTATCTCCTACTCTGTTCCTCCCCCTTCTGTAACTCTTACACTACTCAGAATGTGCTCATTTGCTATGTGACAATGGAATTCAGTATCCTAACACTCATTTGCATCAGATTGCCTACTAATGCTTAGTTACATCTCTTAGACTCAGCTTCCCCCCTTAGCAACCACTACATGGTGGCCATGTTGTTTTTGGTCTGCTGGTCCCTGCATTGAAATTCCATGTATTGCATAGAACCCACATTTGTGGGTTTATAACCTTCATTTTTATGTTTTATACAGCGCAGCCCGTTTGCGTGGGGCTGCGCTGGGTTTAAACATCGGCGAAAAAAAAAATTATATTTTTAATATTTTTGCATCGGGTTACCTTGCCAATGGCCACATATTTGGCCATTGGCATGCTGCCTGACACATATGCACCCTTTATTTGGAGCTGACATGGCTCCATTGCGGTTTTTGCAGAAACGTACTCAGTTTTCAACTGAGTACATTTCTGCAGCTAAAACGGCTCTTACACGGGCTGTTCTGGGCTTCCTGGATCACTAATCATCCTCATTTGCATGCTATTCGGCTGCAAATGAGGTGATTAGCTTATCCACGCCCACAAGCTAAAACGTCTCTTACACGGACTTTGGGCTGTTCCTGGATCGCGAAGGCTGCATGGAGTCTTACACTACTCTTAGACTCCGTGCAAGCCTTCATGAATCTGGCCTGATGTCTTTCAAGGGTCATTTGCTATATCCCATGTTGTCTGTTATGCAGGAGATTTAAGGAATCCCACAATGGAAAGTCTAGCCTTGCTAGATTTTTCTTTTAGTTCTTGCAGCAAATAATAAAGAAGACTGCAAACAAAGTCCCAGCTATTCTTTTAGTTAAGTAGTATGGCAAGCAGGGACACACTAGAAGCAGCTCATTCATTCATTTAATGGCAGATGTGTTCTGACCTTGACTTGTTTTAGTTTATTCTAAGTTTACATACACGAGTCATTGAGACACAGAAAATGATTCCTTTTTTTTCATTTTTCTCTCTCATTTTTGTTTTCTTCCATCATTGTAGTGTGAACTTTATTTTTTTTCTATATTTTTCCATTCCTGCCCAGGGATCTTCGATACCTTTGTTTTTTGTCTCTGTTTTATTAACCACACATAAATCAATTAACCATTATTTGTTTTGTTTCAAGACCTCAAATAAAGTTAACATTCTATAGGAAAATTGTAAAGATGCATTTATTTACATTAAACAGATGTAATTGCTTTTTGCTTTATTCTTAAGACATATTCTGCTATGTTGTTAATTTTTTGAATGGCCATTTTTTCTAACACTACATAATTGAAATTTAAGGTACAAATCAGCTTCCACATTGATCCCAAACATTCAGTGATATACACAACTGGAATATTGGAAGGAATGTAGTGGACTCTAATTTAATTGTGGTGAATGTAATTTACTGAATTGTATATATAAAATTAATGCTATGATTTAATGTCAACAAGATTAGTATCATAGCTGAGAGAATCGCCATCAAATTCCAAGGCAGACCACAGGGTTTAGATGACATTCCATCTACAGGGCAAATAAAGTGCTAATACTTATATAACTCAGGAGATGAATATTACCATGTGTGACAACTTGACAAGCAAATATGAGGAAAGGTCTGTATACTCTGTCACAACAACTCTTCAGGAAAAAACTTTCACAAAAATATGTTTGATATAATTAAGAACTGTTCTCTTTCTCTGTCTCATTCTCTCTCATATATGTGCAGAACAGCTATTGCTTCAAACAACGCTTTCTCCAAGGACTATTTTTTTTTTAGAATTATTATTAGTAATAAAAGCATTAACCATGATATCATTAATCTAAGGGCAGGTTTGTTAACATGTTCTACTTCAATAGTCAGTAAGAAGTGAAATTCTTGAAAATTCTACTGAAAATACTTGTGGATAAAGAAACTTGATGAGAAAATCTTCTTTGCCCACTACTACAGTTATAGCATCATTGTATTTTCACCACTGAAGAGAGAGTTGTAAAATTTTCATTCACCAAATAATATTTCTATATCATCTTGTAATATTCATACAAGTTTGTCCCTCCATGGATGTAGTTTAAACTCCTTTGCAGAATCATGAAGTTTTACATGCACTGAAATTCCCTGAAACAAAACTCCAGAACTTGAGTTACAAATCTTTGACCATAGGCAGGCTTGCACACTAAAGAATGAATTCATATATTTACAATCAGCATCTACCATAGTACAGACCCTTTTCGGTGTGTGAAACTCGAGGACCATGAATGCTTTAAGATCCCACATAAGTACGGTACGGCACGGTATGGTACGTTCCTCTGCTGTATATAAATAAACAAAACGGAGCACTTCTCTGGCAGAAAAATCCTTACCTCAGTCAGCCTGCATATAAACAAAAACGGCAGCGCATGAATGGATCGTCTGCGACTCTGGTAACCTTCACGCACTTTTGGGTTTGAATTTACGTTAGCGTGCAATGCACGCATGTGTCTTCTATGGTTCTGGCGCCTATGGATGCAAACAGCATTCTTAAAGAGGAACGCCTAACGCCCTTTAAAAAAAAAAATTTTTTTTTTTAATTAAAATAAAATCAATTTCTCGTTTCCAGGGGGGTGCAAGTGCACCCCCTTGCACCTGCCTGCGGGCGCCCTTGCCCAGAGGCTCCCTTTGCTCTGGAATAGAATTCCAGTTCATGTGAGGTAGAGCACCTCACTGAATCTCTTCAAGAAGAATCTCGAAAAGTGGATGGGGGATCGTAGGTTTGTCCCAGGGATTACTCCCGTGTCGCTATTAGACAGAGGCACAGTAAACTAAACCTTAAAAAGGGCACAGTATACTCAAATCAAGGGGTGGCATAAGCCATACAGAATCGGGCTAGGCTTATAATTGCCCCAGGGCAGATAGCCTAGTATGAACCTATGAACCTATAAAGCTGCTTTAACAGGCAATTTTTCAGTAGATACCTCCATAAGAAACATCTTTAAACTCATTATCTTCCTTAAATCTTTCCTGTCTATCTTCAGTTTTATTTATTTTACTTCATATTTGTTTACCAGGAAAGTCTGACTGGGCATCATACCCATCTTCATCAGAGGTCCAGGGAGAAAATCTTCAATAACAGGACATTAAATACATGTACAATAATGCCCAATTTGCATTACAAGTGTGTTGACAGAATATTTGCATTTATACATATTTATAGTTTTCTGCAACTAACTGGTAAACATTATTGTGTTTCTACAACTTTTACACTTTGAGAGTTTGCTTGTTTACTGAAGAGAGCTAAGATTAGACTTTGCAGATGAGGCATTATTAAAAAGAGATGGAGGGGACTGTGGTCAGTATAGAACATGGTAAGAGTGATAGACAGATGAGAGGAGAAGACAGAAAGATCAGCAGAGGGAGAAAAGGCTGGGTTCTGTCAGTAAGCCAGTTGGCAACCTATCGAGTGATGTAGGGATTAATGCCCAGCTTAGTAAGTTTATCTATGATTCCAGAGTGTGGGATGGTGTCAAAGGCCTTGGCAAGGTCCAATATAGGCTGTGTGGACTGCCTTACCCTTGTCCATGGCTCTGGAGACTGATTCAAAGAAGTCAGTCAGGGTCAGAAGACAAGATCGGCCCTTCACGAACCCAAACTGGGTGGGGTCCAGTGTTTGAAGGTTGCCAATGTCTTTGTTTATAAGTTCCATGATAATACGTTCCATGGCCTTGCAGATCAGGCTCGTCAGACTGATGGGTCTATAGTTCCCGGGATCCAAGGTGGATTCCTCCTTGTGGAGTGGGATAACTGTAGCTGTGTGCCACTCAGTGGGCATGAAGCCTGAGGTGAGGCTATGATTAAACATGACACTTAGGTGAGGTGCCAGTTCATTTTGTAGTTCATGTAGTACACATCCCAGGATGTCATCTGGTCCCATGGATGCTGTATTGTTAGCTTTGGAGAGTGCAATTTTTACCTGTATGGCCGTTATTACCAGAATTTGGCAATCTTCCGGTATTGAGATGGGGCATTTAGGGGGTGAAAGGGGGGTGAAGTTGGCACTGAGTCGATCTGCCAGGATATTGGTAATATCCTTGGGATCAGTATATTTAATGCCATTCTGTTGTAGCTCAGAGGAGATTTGAGCATTGCCATTTAGATTCTTGACATAGTTATAGAATGCCTTGTTGTTGTCTTTGGAATCTTTGGCAATTTTATTTTCGTAACTAGCTTTGGTGGATTTTATGAGGAATCTCAACTTCTTACTGAGGCTGGTAAGGGAGTTTCTTGCATCCTGGGATTTTCCTCTTTTCTGCAACAGTTTCTTCCTTTTGTTTTAAAGTTTGTTTATGGCAGAGGACCACCAGATTGGCTTCATTTTTTTGGAGGAGAGCATCTTGGTTCTATTTCAGATGGCACGATTCATACATGAGTGGATGTGCTCGTACAGTGCCTTAGTGTAGGACTCAGCAGTTGAACTTTAAGTTCCTGTCTGCATGGGTGTCATGAAGTTTGTCACTTCTGCCTTGAGTAGCATGAAGTTGGCTTTGGAGAAGGTTTTTATGGAGGTTTCCTTACTGGGGGTGGGGGTGGGATATGGATGTTAAGGGTGATTAGCTTATCCACTGAGCTCTGTGAATCCCTGACAGTGGACAGAAACTCTTCCTTTGGTGTCAGTGGTGGTTCTGTGGCAGGCCCCACCCTGGTAGCCAGCTGTCCACAAGCAACTGCAGCTGCTCTCGTCCAGGCCAGTGAAATCATATCAGTGGCGTTATGATGTACCTGATCATATATCCTGCTTCAATCCCCAACAGCATTAATATCATTCACTAACTGGTTCCAAATTTGCACTCTTCCAGACATATCCCCACATCTCCTCGCAAGCAGAAAGCCAACATATTGAAGAAAAGCTTGTAAAATAACGCCATTCTTTGAGTCACTGAAGGGGGTCTCCAGGGATTGAGACACCTGGGTGCCATAGTCCTAGGTGTGACATAAAACACAAAAGAAGGATACTACACATCTTTCGGCTTTTCCTGGTTTGGGTCGCCACAGCGGATCACCAATCTACAGTTTGATTGGCAGTGGAGCTTTTACAGTGTCAAGTTGCAAGCCCAGCACCCAGCCTTCACAGAAGGCACATGCACACCCACACACATGCACCTACCTCTGCATGTCTTTAAAACTCACTCAACTGCAGGGAGGACATGCAGACTCCACACAGAAGGTGCTACAGCTGAGAATCAAACCAGAGAACCTCTTGCTGTGAGGAGACAATGCTAACTGCTGCACCACTGTGGCCACAAAAGAAGGATTCTACACATAAATATCATATAAATAAAAGTCCTGTGTAGATACAATACATACTATTAGTTTTTCAATATTATCCACTGGAAAAACAAAAAAACATCAGTTATTCAAATATAAAAAGGGTTATGTGGTTGTAACATATCACAGTCACACACATTGATCAAAAACAAGGACTAACAATAGCAAAGCAAACATCTGTAAAATCATTTTTTGATTGTGTCAACACAGAAACAGAATTTGTCTCCCCCATCCCCAAAACAACAGGCAAATTACATTTTGTACCAAACAAAGCATAACACATCAGTCAATTGTTACAAGTGATTTTAAAGAAACTGTTCCCAAAACATGAACCAAATGCAGTCTGGATGAATGAAGGAGCGAACACAATAACTTAGTTCTTTTGTCCAAATTTATTCTCTTGAACTTCTTTCTGAAGAAGTAAAAGAGAATAAATTTGGACGAAAGTGCTAAGGAATTGTGTTCACTCCCTCATTCATCCAGACTGCAGTTGGTTCTTGTTTTTTAAGTTTCGCAGTTCATTTGTGTGTCTTATCGTTTCACGTTTTTGTCCCCAAAACATGTGTACACATTTACCATAGAACAGTAATTTTTATGTAATTGCCAATCACCTCTACCTGTGTCAAGCACTCCCCTAGAGGTGTCTATGGGCCATCCTAGAAAGCTGACACCCCTGTGTCAGTGATGCTATAGAACATTTACATTTCACTGGAATAACATAGAAGTATAAAGAGAAACAGTTGTAACAGTACCACTTGTGATGAAAGTTAATAAGGCTGTGTATTTGAGAAAGTAAAATACTCTGTCAAAAAAAGGTGTATGCCATCAATAAACATCTAAGAAGTGCATACAGTTAACAGTTGCATTTACTAATATATATATATATATATATATATATATATATATATATATATATATACACACTATATATATATATATACACACTATATATATATATATATATATATATATATATATATATATATATATATATATATTTTTTTTTTCCCCTCATTACATGTGAGCAAATACAGTATATAATTACAAAATTCAATCATACCTTATCAAGATCTGTAGTCTTCTGTGCAGATAAATCCAAAGTAATAGTAATCTTCTTCTGTGTTATCCATATATACAACTGTCCTCATCTTCAGGATCCCTAGCTACATGGTTACCTTTTTATAGCACAGAACCAGGTTTGTGAGCACTGTGAATATGCAAATGAGGTGTGCACTCATCAGAATTGCTGTACCTCAAATTCTTGGCTCTGTGTAGCAGGTACAAACATAGCGCAGGCACTCCTTCAGTGTTTGTTGCTAATGGATTGCAACTGTGAATGATTACTGGTGAGGAGAAGGAAAACACAGCAGTAATTTAGACTCCTTTACCTCCAGTGGGTGTGTCAGCCAGGTTACACTAACAGAGTGTAGAAGTAATTGTATCAAGGTATTAAATGTAAGTAAGCAGCACACATTTCTCAGTTTCTGTTCAGCAATATCCAAACGCCCCTGCCTTTGTTGAAAACTGTATATTATTGCCATTTTATATTCTCATACATTTTAAGAACAAGGATACAAAATGCCTTACAGACTGCATGGCCCAGTTTACTGCTCAGGTAAGAGAAGAACAAGCACCATAGAAAGATGAGATACAGCTACATTGCTGCAAACAATAGTCATACATTTTTGCATGATCACACATTGCACTACATCTGAATTAACACATGAACTAATGGTGCCATGATGCCAGGGCACTTCTATGGGCTAGGCTTGTAAAAGCTATAGGGCCATTGGCCTAGTACACACCTATGAACCTATGAACAAACAACTGATAGTGTACAAGTGCTGCATGTCTTGTTAATACTGTAAATGATTTTGGACTTACTTGTATGCACGATGATTTTCATTCCTGCTGCAAAGCTGTTTCTGTGGCAAAGAGGGATAACACGCCCTTATTATGTACTGTAGGTTCATTGGTGTGACAGTTCAAATCCAGACTTGTGTAAAATTCTTTAATTTGTACTAACATTTATTTTGCAATGTTGTTTATTTGATATATTTTTAATAACATTATTTGCATTGGATGCAGCTTATTGCAAACACGGGAAATGGTGAAATATTGAACATTTAATGCAATGTACTTCTATGATAATCAACACACAAGCTACAGCTGTGAATCATGTGTGTGTGTGTGTGTGTGTGTGTGTGTGTGTGTGTGTGTGTGTGTGTGTGTGTGTATGTTTATATGTGTAGCACATCTGCTAAACATGGTGATGCACACAGTATATACCATTTGTAGACCACAGATCAAGTACCACATTTGTCTTTTAAGGATGAAACATGATAAGCATGCTCACAACGATAAAACAAGGTGAGCTTTGCTTGTCATGTCTGAGCATCACTTAACTTTGCACAAACCTGGACTAAAGCAAACAGAACACCTGAAGACAGGATGTAGACATTCTCAATTTGAAAAAGGATATATTGTTGCATCTTTTGCTTTCCATCATGCAAACCTAAGTGGCATTGAGCGGCACTTAGCAACATTCCCCAGCACCTACAGGTCTAGAACACCTGCAGACAGGAAACAGGCAGTAGACAATTTTAAAATGCATACATTGCATTGTCTATGTTTTGCTGGCATGCAAACATGCTAAGCGGAGTTGTACAGCAGTTAATACACATACTTAATAATGAATATGAAAATATACAGCTGTTTGTAAACTGTTCCTGTGCAGGCAGTTGTAAGTGTAGGGCTGCAATACAGGTGAGTCTGGGTTCTAATTCTACAAAGTTTTATTCTTGTTGTTCCGGTTTACTTTATATTAAAATTAATATGAAAACAATAAGTGAACATAGCAATAACTGTCTACAGCAGGTGCATTGAGCATACACAGGATATCAAATATGTATGTATATTTATATCGGTTTATAATCAAAATTTTAAATGCTGTTATGCGAACTTTGATTGTCAAAAGGCAGTTTGTCAAAGTCTCATAATGGTGATTCAAAATATGCCAAACCAGCAACACCAAATGCTAATGTGCATTCGCTGTTGTGAGATTGACATTGATTGGAGATTGAACTATGGTGGAGATTGGGAACTTTGCTCTTTTTCTCAATGTAATGCAATCTCAGAGTCATAATATATAAGTAGCAGGGGGTGTGGGGGTACAGCCTCCCACATGGGGGGCATGGGAGGTTTGCCCCCCTGCAAAATGTGCGTTGAACATTACCAGATGTTCAGGTAAGTTTGAAAAATGTCAATAATTTGAATTTGAATTGTTGACACTTTTCTATTTCTTTATTTTGATTGGTTGATGTTATTTATTTCAACAATGTTTTTGCAAGTAAGTAATTAATGTATATATATATATATATATATATATATATATATATATATATATATATATATATATTTATCTAGAGAGAGAGAGAGATATTAAATGTTTTACTGTGGCTGCCAAATGATGGTTCTACAGTTACACATTTATTTTCCATAATGTCATGTCACACACATACATGTTTAAACAGTGAGCTCCTTGATCTGTATATATATATATATATATATATATATATATATATATATATATATATATATATGTATATATATATATATATATATATATATATATATATATATATATATATATATTAATATATATATATATATATATATATATATATATCACTAATGAGCAGCTCTGACAAAAAAGATATCACTTGGAATAGGCACCGGGCACAGAAATGACTGTGAAAAATACACTTGTAGTCCAACCTTCCCTTTGGCAACTGGCATAAGTTAATGCTCAGAACACACATGAGCCATGGTTCTAATCTAACAAAATCACAATTTTATTATTGCTTGTCTAGTCACTTTTAAAAAACAAATAAAAAACATTAAACATAATTGAATATTCTGATTCTGTAATTATAATTGTCTTCTCTGGCCTTGGAGTTCCTTAAGACCTAAATGATTGTCAAACACACATGAATGCATAAACCAGTACCTTGTTAGGTCACACACACATACATGGTTAACCTATCACTTTGTCATGTATATTTATATATAATTCACGAGTTTGTCCATCAGGTACATCTTCTGTGGTAAGACTGGAAAATCACCTATGCTGAACAATATATTTGAGCTCTAATGCATAGGTTTGAATCCTACATTCTTTAAATTTATGTTATCAGTGTGTGAAGCCACACAAAAAATTGTCAGGTCATAAAATTTATGTCCTCAGTATATGTCTGCAAAGTTGAATCAACTAAGAGTTCAGCAGTCAACTAATGCCAACTGTCAGATAAACCTTCATACTTCAAAAACTGCTTTCCTCTCTGGTACTGTTGCTCTCTGCTTAATGTTGCTCAAGCATGATTGGCATGGTTGTTCGGGTTTGCACACTAGCAGTAAATGGGATAACACAAATTGGCAGGAAAGTACAGATATCTGTTGCTGCTTGTCCTGGTCAGACATGTCTGGAGGTAGAAGAGAAGGTGCCCAATTTAGGGCACAGAGGTAGAGTGTTGAGGAGTCCAGAATCTTTATTGGACTCCTTATAAAGTGCCACGGTTCTTGCAGGGGGACTGTACTTGCTCTCAATACAAGTCTGGGGCATGGAATAGTCTGGCCAAGTCTGTCTCCAGTGTGACTGGCATTCCCCACACTGGGGAGCAGTGTTGGCACCACAATAATGACCTAAAAAGGAACAAGCATGATACACTCAACCAGTGGCTGGATGATTTTAGGACTGCTGACATCCCACAGCTGTGTAAGTATACAGATAAGGTGAATTTAGAATAGATAGGTAGCTGCATATATACAAGACTGGTATGCTTATTGCTCTTTTGTTCTCTTCATTTTATTCCACAGCCAACAAGGAGATAATTGTGAACAGAGAGGCCCATGCTGACTGTTTAAGAGAGACTAAGGGAAGCAAATGATACGTATGCAGCACAGCATAACTATTATTTTAGCTAAAGTATTCCTCTTCTATACAGTAGTAGCAAATTAAGCATGCATATCCTAACTATAAAAGCAAGCATGCATGCTTCAGTCTGTAGCACAAGCCAACTGTAAAAGTCAAGTCTAATACTGTAGTCAGACACTGTGGGTTAAAATCACACAAGTAACAACCATATAGTAAAATAATTTAAAAGTATTACCAAATAATTTCAACAGAAGTGACATAAATGCCCTGTTGTTAACTTAATCTGTATAATTTGACCAAACACATGTGCAATACATGCACATTGCAAAGATTACTTTCAATAATCATTAGTTATAGTTTGCAGATGTTAAGAAGTATACTTAAATGTAAAAGCAGAGATATGCCACATATCATGGAAGTAATTCTCTTTTTTTTTCTCATACCCCAAACCTTATCTCTCTTTTTTATTTTTCTATGTGTGATCAAATGCTTCCATGTCCTCCATCTGTGACAAATCACAAAATGCTTTACAGCACAGGGAGGTAGGCCAACCCCTATGGCTCAGTCTGCCCCCTCACAACCAGCTCCTGCACAGATGTCCAGCACATCTGGGATCCAACCTGGCAGTACTGCCTGTGCTGCCCCTGAACTACCTGGGTCCTCCACATCAGATAGCACTACCCTAGCAGCTGGTATTTTGGTGCCGTCCGGGAGTAGTGGCAGAAGTGAGAGATTTTGTTACCCACAAGGAGTTGCCAGGCTTGGTGAGTAGGGTCCTGCACAGCAGCATTGGTGCTCACCTATGCCTGATGGAGAGGATGCTCTCTTTAATACTCCATAGGAGAAGATGTCAAGCATGCCAACAGCCAGCAGATTAAGGGGACAAGGATGACAGTACTGTGAGTGAGGAATAGATTCTCACTGTCCCCATGTTTGATGGGCATGGGCATCTGATGCCCCCTCCTTATCCTCAATCATGGTGTCCCCCAACCTGTTGTGTCCATCACCATCCCTGTATCTTGTCTTGTTTGTCCTATTTGTCTGCATCTGTTTCCTCACCTACCCTACTAACCTGACCCAGAAATATCTATGTCCCTTTCCAAATGTTCCTTTCTTACTGAAGTGAAAAATAAAAAAAAAAAATGGTAACCTCTCCTACAAAAAATATTGTCCTGCACATAGCGCTTCACTTCGCACATGTCTTTTCAACACACTTGATTCAGTCCAGGTGGCTATACAACATTATTGTGCTGTTGTCACCCCTCTTTGTTGAGGTGACAGTCCAAATTCAACCAATATTCTATAGATATTTTCATTTTACACTGTTGAAGAAGTGAATAGCTATGGTTCTTTCTTACCTCCCTCCTTCACATTCTTATATTGCTTTCCCTTTGTTCTTCCCCCTGCTTGCCCCCCCATTTCACCACTTTTCTATCTACCCCATTTTAACACCTTTACTCTGGTAAAAAAATAGAATCACACACACACACCACATGCATAAGTGAAAAAAAAACAGCAAAACTCTTCACTTTTTGTCTTCTGTGCATGTGCAGAGTTTGGCATCCTGCAGCAATGCCAAGTGACAGTGAACTGCTCTTCAGTGGTGCAGTTACCTCTGAGTAATGCTGCTTAAACACTCTGTGCTAGGGTAACACACAGTGAAAGTAGAATAAAGAATTATTTCATTTCATTTACAGTACATATTTAGAATTATTAGATACACCTGGATTCGAACCCTGTATCATCTGGACTCAAAAATAAATCTCTTAATGCATTTACACCTGCTGCCACAGAGTCAGCTAAGCAGCTGATGTGTTTCTTACACTCAGTACTATCTACACTGCTGACTGCTACCTCAGTCCACTTAACGTGTTTGCACAGAGGTAAACAAACCAATACAACTGTCATAATGTTACCAATGAAGCAGAGACCTGTCTTTACTTGCAGCTTAACTACACACAAATGGGGAAAGCAGTATAAATGTATATCTCACATACACAAACACTTTGCCATATGTCACACAAACCAGCTGCTCACTGGTGCACTCTGGAAAGTGCACAATAGCATGAATTACTTATGTTTACTGCCCATTTAGTCTTCATCCCATGAAAGTACATGTAAAAACACAGTCAAAGGGAAGGCACTTTTTAAGGAAAGAACACATATTTACATCCTAGCCATCTATTACCTGTACCCATGCACTTGAAACTTGGTCTCTCCATACTTAAGAAATATATCAACTACACTACAGCAGTATATAAAACTTGCTTTGTTATATATCATGTGCATCTTTATACTGACAATACACATTCAGATTTTTCAATACTTGTAGTGATTTGGATAGCTGTTTGCATACAGTTTGTTAAACTCTCTCTTAATGTATACCAGCACATCGGAAACACAAAAACAACAAATACTACATTTTGCACACTCATCAGTCTGGTAATATGACAACCATACATAGCTAGCCATCCATTTCATACAGGCCTCCCAACATATTCTCAAAAACATCCAATGATGATATCATCCACTAAAAATTGTTCTGCAGCATTGTAAAAGTCAGACTTGTGCCATGGCATTTGCATTAAGTACTGAGTTTTCTAGCTGGTGTACTTAGTCAAGTAGGTATTTTAATCTCAATGCAGTCAACTGATGTGTGTCTAGTCCAAAGAGCATAACTGTGCATCTTTCAGTCATCAGTTCAATCCTATGGAGTTCCAATATTTTGACAGTTGTACATGCCTATAAATCCATTTAATTTAGGCCTCACAACATCTTCTCTTAAACATACAATGATGATGTCATCCACTTGAAATTGTCCTACAGTATTGTAAAAGTCAGACTGTGCCATGCCACTTGCATTAAGTACTGAGTTCTCCAGCTGGTGTACCTCGTTAGGTAGGAGTTTTAAACTCACTTCACTCAACTGGGGTGTGTGTGCTGGTGTGTGTGTGTGTGTGTGTGTGTGTGTGTGTGTGTGTGTGTGTGTGTGTGTGTGTGTGTGTGTGTGTGTGTGTGTGTGTGTGTGTGTGTTTTTGTTCAGTTGGTTGACATTCAAGAGACTATTTTACACCCACATGTGGGACACTGCTGTAACGTCCTCTTCTCACCAGACACTGCTGATGTCATCACTTATAAAGTGTTGTCCGACACTCTCCAATTCAGACTTGTGCTGTGGTACTTGCTTTAAATATTGATTTCTCTAGTCAACGTACTTAGCTAGGGGTTCTATTCTCACTGCGGTCAAATGGTGTGTGTGTGTGTGTGTGTGTGTGTGTGTGTGTGTGTGTGTGTGTGTGTGTGTGTGTGTGTGTGTGTGTGTGTGTGTGTGTGTGTGTGTGTGTGTGTGTGTGTGTGTGTGTGTGTGTGTGTGTGTGTGTGTGTGTGTGTGTGTGTGTGTGTGTGTGTGTGTGTGTGTGTGTGTGTGTGTGTATATTTTCATTTGGTTGACTTTCAAGAGACCATTTTACACTAGAATGTGAGACACTGCTGTTACCATCCTCTTCTCATCACATTCTACTGATGTAATCAGCTATAAAGTATTCTCTGACATTGTAAAATCCAGAATTGTGCTGTGGCACTTGTAAGTACTGTGCTCTGTAAATAATAAGTAGGGATTCTATTCTCACTGCAGTCAATTGTCTGTGCTTTCAACAATCACTATGGTGACAATTGTAAAACAATATGTCAGTTCATAGTTATGTCCAAGCCTCCCCTGAACATCTTGTTGTAGCATGCAATGCTTATGTCATCCTGTGTAGCATCCACTCTGACAGTATTCAAGACAAATCTGTGCTCTGACAGTAACATTAACTACTGTGTTTGCAAGCTACTTTAACTACACATATAGGTGTTCTAATCTGACAGCAGGCAACTTGCATGTTTATACATATAACTATCACTGTTGAGACAATTTTACACAGGGATGTGACTCCACATCCATGACCTACACTCCTCCCAACATGTTCTCCTCAGCATACAGTGATGTTATCTTACTCCATAAAGTGCAACGTGACAGTGTTACAGTCAGACATAGGTTCATAGGTAGGTACTAGGCTATCGGCCCAAGGGCCTAAGTAAGCCTAGCCAACAAGGTTCCCTGGCTTATGCTACCCAAGAAAGTTAATTTCCTGTGCTCCTGTCAAGCAGAGCAACAGAAGTGATCCCCAGGGTGTATTTCCTATTTCCCATCCACTCATCAAGATTTTTCTTGAAGAGTACTAATGAGGAACTTTGCTTGACATAGATGGGTATTTTGTTCCAGAGTATATGAAGTCTCTGGGACAGAAATGTATCCCTCCAGCATGTCTTGTTTATTGTGGTGACAAGGCTTAGGTCCCTAGAGTATGTAGCTCAGAGGGTTTGGGATTTCTTTAGGTGTAGCATGTTCAACAGCTCTGGGTTTAACATAGCTTTATATGTTAGACAGATCTCCTCGGAGTAGGCGATATGCTACAGAGTAAAGCTGGAGTTTTTTGAGATGGTCAGTGTAGGGCCTCAGTTTGAGGCCAGTAATTTTCTTTGTGAGGTACTTCTGTGGCCTTTCCAGCTGCTGCAGATGTCTTGTGAGGTACATTCCAAAAGGAGCGCTGTACTCTATAATGTGTCTAATGAGTGCCGAGTAGAGGTGAACAATGACCTCTTTTTTCCTGGATGAGAACCCTTTTGTGATGAGGTGTGCCACACAGAAGGATTTCCTGACTACTGTGGCAATGTGATTATCAAAGGAGAGACTACTGTCCACCTGTGTCCCAAGGTCTCTTATCACACTCTTATCACACATTCAACGTTAAGTATACTGCTGTTTATGTGGTAGTTCATGGGTACAGAGTTTTTACCAAAGGGGATGACAATGCATTTTTGGCATTGAGCTTGAGGCCATGCCTCTGACACCAGGCATCTGTCTCAGTGAGGCCCTTCTGTAGGATGTCCACATCATTTGGCGACTTGACTATGGCTCTTAGTTTGCAGTCATCTGTGAACTTTGTTAGCCAGAGGCCTTCTGTGTTAGCCTGTACTTCAGAGAAGTAGATATCTAACAGGAGAGGTCCCAGGACTGAACCCTGTGGTACTCTACTTGTCACTAGTTTGAAGTCAGATTTGGAGTCTGCAACTTTTACAGTGTCTGTTCTGTCAGTGAGCCAGTTGGCAACTCGTCTTGTGACATAGGGATTTATACCTAGTTTAGTGAGTTTTGCTATAATTCCAGAATGAGCGATGGTGTCGAAAGCCTTGGTGAGGTCAAGATAGGCTGTGTGAACCACCTTACTCTCATCTATGGCTTTGGTGACTGCCTCAAAGAAGTCGATCAGGTTCAGAAGGCATTATCTACCTTTCACAAACCTGAACTGGATGGGGTCCAGAGTTTGGAGGTTACCAATGTCTTTGTTTATGAGTTCCATGATGATACATTTCATGGCCTTCCAGACCAGGCTCGTCAGGCTAATAGGGCAATAGTTCCCAGGATCAGTGAAGGCTCCTCCTTTGTGGAGTGGGATAACTGTTGCTGTGTGCCATTCAGTGGGCACAAAGGCTTACGTGAGACTATGATTGAACATGGTGCTTAGGTGAGGAGCCAGTTAATTTTCAAGTTTGTGTAAAATGCAGCCTGGGATGTTGTAAGGTCCCATGGATGCTGTGTTTTTGGTTTTAGAGAGTGTGGCTTTTACTTGCATAGATGTGATTACAAGGACTCTGCATTCTTCCTGTATAGATATGGGCCCTTTAGGGGGTGAGAGGGGGGTAAAGTTAGCACTGAACCTATCTGCCAGGATGTTGGCAATATCAGTTGGTTCTGTAATTTTCGCACCATTTTTCTGTAACTCAGAGCAGATCTGGATGTTGCCATTGAGATTCTTGACATAGCTAAAGAATGCTTTGTGGTTGCCCTTAGAATCAGTGGCTATTTTGTTTTCGTAGCTAGCTTTGGAGGATCATATAAGGGATCTCAGCTTCTTACTGAGGCTGACCAGGGAACTCTTCCCTTCATGGGATTTTACTCTCTTTTGCAACAGTTTCTTCCTTCTGTTGCAGAGTTAGTTTATGGCAGGGGACCACCAGATTGGCTTCCTTTTTTTTTTCCTTTTTTTCTGTCTGGGATAGCATGATCCATGCATGCGTGTAAGTGCTTATAGAGTGCATTTGTGTAGGATTTAGCAGTTGTAACTGTATTGTCCATCTGCATGGGTGTCATGAAGTTCGCCACTTTTGTCTTAAGAAGCATGAAGTTGTTTTGGAGAAATTGTTTACCGTGGTTTCCTTAATGATGGGTGGGGGTGGGTTACAGATATCTAGGGTGATTAGCTTATGGTCGGATCTGACCAAAGAGGAGTTGACTTCAGGTGTGGAACACTGGTCACTCGTGCTGGTAATGACTAGGTCTAAGATATTGTTGCTCCTGGAGTGGGTGTGGATAAGTTGATCCAGGGCATTGGAATTTATGAATTCCAGAAAGCGTTGAGCGAAGGAGTTGGTACATGAGTAATTTTCCCAGTTAATGGTGGGGTAGTTGAAATCGCCCATTATTAGGGTGTTTTGTTGAACCCTAATATTTTCTGGTATATCAAGAAAAGAGGAGTGGGAATCCTGGAGCATGGTGGGGGATCTGTACCAAGCTACAATTTGGATTTCAGTTTTGCCCAGAGTTAGTTGCACTTGGATAACCTCGGATGCATTATGCTGTGCAACTAGCCTAGAGTTGTGGATATCCTTAATGAATATGGACACACCTCTGCCTTTGGTGTTCTGGTCCAGGTTAGATGACAGAAAAGTGTGGTATGAGTTATAGCCTGGTAATGCAGGGGTGCTCTCTAGAGCCTTGAACCAGGTCTCAGTCACTGCACAGATATCGATGTTCTCCATTTTAAGGAGTGCCTTGAGTGAGTGAGTGCATTTTGAGGTTTAGACTTCTAGCATTGAGTAGCATTACCCTCAGTTTTTGCTTGCCTGTTCTTGTTATGGTGGTGAATTTGTCATTTAAACCTTGCCTAAAAAAGTCACTATAGGGGTGGCAAGCCAGTATCTGGAATCCCAGGGGAGACAGGTGCAGGCCATCTCTGGCAAAGCATCGTGGTCTGTCGCCCATGTCATCCAAGGCAGACAGATACTGGATCCCCTTAGAATGACACCAGAAGCTTAGCCAATTGTTGAAGTCAATAATTTTGTCCTTATACTGCGGTATCATTCTGGGTGATGGCAGGATGCTACTCAGGGCTAGGGTCATACCTGCCTGGGCTACAAGATCGGAGAGCTCTTCCATGTCTCTTTTCATGTAGTCCAGGGAGGTACATCTCAGGTCGTTTACACCAACATGGACAATGACAGAGTCATATTTGTACTTGTTGTGGAGTTACCTGAGTGCATGGGTTATGTAGCGGATCCTGGCACCCGACAGGCAGCTGACAGTAACCTTCTCCTTGTTTAGCCTGGTGAGTGAGACATCAGTGCCTATGACTAGTGTGTTGGGTACGTTGTTTTGCCTTATGGGCTGTGGTTTATTGACACACTGAGACTGTGGGCTATGTGTCATTTGGGTTGTGTTGGGGGGTGGATGTTGCTTGCGTTTCTGCTTTGGAGGTCTCTGTTGCTTGAGAAGATTATTATTGAGAGCCTCCGCAAATGTTTTTGTGTTTCTGTGTGTGGATTTTGGTGGTTTAGGTTTACTGGGAGTATGTGATGAGTGTGGTGCGGTGCAAGTGTTTGCCTTCTCCTCTTGACTGTCAAGTTCAGTCTTATTTGGAGAGAGCTTTACCTCCAGTTTGGCTAGATAAGTGCATCTCTCACAGGTTGTGGTGCTGGGTGGTAGGAGGAGAGGGTTGTCTGTGTACATGAGTGTGGAAAAATACTGAAGTCAACATATTTTGTATTCTGTATTTAAAGGGTTAAGCAGAAAAATGTTCACTGCGTGCAAACTGAAATGTTCTGGAAAATGTTGATCACTGAGGAATGCAGGAGTTAATCTTAAACTACTGATAAGAAAGTTAATGGTGCAAGAATAACTGTGGTACTGGCTGGTAAAAACAAGTAATCAAACTATCAATTTTAATGAAAGTCCTCTGTGCTACGTGTATGTACGTGCAGGAGGGTCTATATAAGGAGAACTTAAAGTACAAGTAGCCAGACTGCTGGCATATTACTATCATGTAGCAGATCTCCATGCATGTAAAATAAAGCTGTTTTACTTGCTTACAAGAACTTGGTGTGATTCTTCCAGAATATGTTAGAAGAGTAAAATCTTTCGACATAACTGGCGCCCAACGTTAGGGCGGCCCCTGCACGGCACGAATCGAACAAAGAGAGGCTGAAAACCTGCGCAGGTGGAGAGAGATCAGGCTCTCCTCGAATGAAAGACCTCCAACTGAAACAGGTTGAAATTAGAGGCCAGTCACTCTTTCCAGATTCAATCCGTGAGGTGGCAGCGAAACAGGGCGGAGGAATCACAAAGGTAAGCAAAAAGAAAAGCTATTTTTTGTTGTTTCTGATTGGAATTTTTGTCTAAATTTTAAGGGACTAGTCAAGGGAGAAATTTAATTTTCTCAAAGTATAAGGGGTATATGTGAATAGATTCCATATACAAGAGATCTCAGGAACAGGAATAGTTTCTCGTAAGAGAAATGGGAACAGGAACCAGTTGTGCCAAAGGCGACAAAACTGAAGATGAAAAGTTTATGTTTGATTTACACCCAAAGAATGTAAAGTATTTAGATAAATGGAAAAAGGAACATGGGTTTAGTGGATGTTTAAATAAGTCAGAATGTCAAAATCTAGTAAGATTACTGCGCAAGCAAGCAGGAAATAAGACAAGGAAGCAAAAGAAGGTAGGGATTCCCCAGGCACAGAAATGGCTGGAGGAAGCAAATAAAAGACATAAGGAACAAAATTTGAAAAAAGGGTGTGGTAATTCAAGTGAAAGAGATGTGTACTTTGTTCAAAAGGAAGATAATGAAACTTCCATAGTCAGTCGCAGTCACCAGAATCCCTCGGCCCCTCCCATCCAGTATCCAGACCCTGCACAGGTTATTGAGGTGCCCCCCGACCAGGACCCACCGCAATACCAGGCTTCGGTGAGTGTCCCCCCCACGCCACGTATTATATTACAGAGAGAGCCTGCCAACACTCTTGACTTACGCAGCGGAAGTATTAGGAGAGAAGGGGACTGGAAAATTAAGGAGAAGGTAGATCAGGAAGGAGAGGAATACCCACTGATAGAAGTGGCAAATCCTCAAGCAGGCAGAAGGCGAGGGTCCTACCATATTGGTCTACCGACCGTGGACCCGTGATGATATCCGAAAAGCGGTAGAGGGGATTCCCCATCCAAAAGTAGATATGCGTAAATTCCGTACAGACGTAGGGGGCATGAGAATGAGTTATAGATTAAACGCTGTAGAATTTGAACAAGTAATAAGGCAAATCCTAGGACCTGATTGGCACCTTATTTGCGGAACTTGGGACCCCCTGCTACCAGAGGAAGGGGGAGCCTTGCCGTTTAACTCCGAAGTGTGTAGAACCAGAATAAAGACTCTCCTAGATAAAATAGAAGAACATTGGAAGCCCAAAGCAGATTGGACTTGCATTAATCAATGCGTTCAATCAGATGACGAAACCGTAGACAATTATCTACATCGTCTCACACAATGTTTTGATGCTCATAGTGGGTTGATTAAGGCAGAAAATCAGGCAAATGACTCGCCCTATGAACAGCAACTGAAAATGCATTTCTAAAGGGCTGCAAGACAGCCATTGGTAACTTTATACAAAAGCATATGATCACACACAGGACAGCGCGTCTACAGCCCCTTATGGATTATGCTAGACATGCTGAGAAATACCTGAAGGAAAAAAAAGATAAAAAAGCCCAGACTTTTACAGTTAGTGAAGATGGAACTTTAATGTTAGTTCAAGGTTCCGCAAATCACGGAAGAGGGCGTGGCAGGGGAAGAGGACGAGGACGGGGAGGCATAAGTCATTCTGAGGATTTCGAGGGTAGGCAAAAGAGGGGGGAGTGTTTTAAGTGCGGTAAGAAAGGACATTTCGCCAGAGATTGCAGAGGACCGGAGAAACCGATGGTTGCTTCCGGTGGTACCGCATGACTATATGACGGTCAAAAAGACGTAGATGGAGGGTATGAGGAAGAAGAAGAAAGTGAGAATGGGGAAGTAGGTACAAGTGAAGACGATGGGTGGGGACAGGAAATGGCAGAAAATGAGAAATATCAAATGATAAATCTAACAGCACTAGCATCAACTATGCAATTGGAATCCCAACCAGTGATCACATTGCAAGTTGAGGGTCGAGACATAGAATTTCTTTGTGACTCAGGGGCTTCACGAACGTTAGTCAGAAGTACTGCCATATCATCCGATGTTACCTCGGATGAATATGTGCTTGTAAAAGCAGCAAATGGTCGTATTTACAAAGAGCCATTGTCCAAACCTCTGTGGTTTACCAACCCAGAGACGAACCAAACCATACGGTTCCGAGTAATAATTTCAAAAATCTGCCCAGTACATTTACTAGGAAGAGATTTAATGCAAGTGTTCAGTATAGCAGCCGTCCCAACCTCCACGGGGATGGTGGCAAGGAGAATAGAACTGAATAGTGCAATGCTATTAGAGGGGCAGGGAGATATACATTACTGGTATAGTAATGATTTGATAGAGACAGGCCCCCAGAGTGTAGTGACGGCTCTTACAAATTTGGCATTAAGCAAATACGGCATAAGAAATCCGAAGGTGTCAGATCCATTACATTGCACAATGTATTACAGAAGATGTGCCAGATCTGATTTAGAATACGAAAAGAAATTTCTTAGTTTTAAAGTCACCAAACTAGTATTGCATAGCCTTTTTTGGGACACACTAGGTAATTCTGCAGTCACATGTAGCCTTACAAGGGATATGCAGCTGCTGTATAAGAATGAATTAACCACACATATTTCAGTCACGGAGGGTGAAGGAATGTCATGGTACCTCGTGGGTAAGAAAATAACTGAATGGGTAGGATGGACACCAGAACAGTTGGCAGGTAAGGGCATTCAGGTTCAAAAACTTAACTGGGTTACACAAGCCAGACCGACCGTGCACCTCAGGGAAGACAAACCGATACAATCCCCTGGGACATTATGACTATGTCTCCTTACCCCCATGGAAGAATCTCAATTGCAGATGATTCCAAACTCATTATGGTCGCAGGGTCAGCACGATATCGGACTGATTAGAACGGCAGGACAGGTAAAGATTACACCCAAGTCAGAATTTAGACCTCATAAACGGCAGTATCCCTTGAGCAGAAAGGCAGAGGAGGGCATTTTACCGGTAATCACAGCACTTTTGAAAGCTGGAGTATTAATTCTGTGCACAGACTCACCGTGTAATACGCCCTTATTTCCAGTAAAAAAACCGGATGGGACATGGAGGATGGTACAAGACTTACAGGCAATAAATGCCGCGGTGGTACCTCGGGCCCCATAGTCCCGGATCCGTCTATTCTGCTGAACGATATCCTTCCAACGGATAACTACTTTTCTGTAATTGATATCAGTAATGCCTTTTTCTCTATTCCCTTGCAGGAAGATAGTAGATTTTGGTTTGCATTTACGTTCATGGGCAAGCGTTATACCTATACCAGGTTACCGCAGGGATACTGCGAAAGTCCGACCATCTTCTCACAAGAGATGTCCACCAATTTGGCTCAGTTCCAACCAGCCCAAGGGTGCCACCTACTGCTGTACATGGATGATATCCTCCTGGCCGCGACTACGGAAGAACTCTGTAAGTCCGAGACTATTCGACTACTACACTTTCTGGCACACGAAGGACATAAGGTAAATAAGTCTAAGTTACAATTTTGTAAATTAGAAGTACGTTACCTGGGTTATACTATCTCTGGGAAGGGCAGGCGATTAGATGACAGCAGAAAGAATGCTATTTTACAAGCCCCATGCCAACTACAAAAAAGAAATGATGTCCTTTTTAGGCATTACGAACTTCTGTCGTAGTTGGATTCCCAACTACGAAGAAGTGCACCCGCTATCAGACTTAATTTTTGCAATACCGATGGCGGCAAAAGATTTGCTGCACTGGACAGACAAGGCAGTACAGGCATTTACTAGGATCAAGCAACTGATAGCTGGGTCAGCAACATTGGGGTTTCCAGATTACAGTAAGACCTTTATACAGACTGTAGATTGCAAGCAGGGATTTATGACATCTGTTTTAATGCAAATGTATGGAGATAAGTTAAGACCATTGGCATTTTACTCTAGCAAATTAGACTCAGTAGCACGAGCATTACCACACTGTGTGCAAGCAGTAATTGCAGCCGCTTTGGCGGTACAAGCGTCTGCCACATTGGTATTGTTCCATGATCTTACGTTAAAAGTCCCGCACTCTGTAGCAGTCATCCTTCTGCAGGACAAGTTAACATTTCTGTCACCTAGCAGACATTTATCTTGTATGACTACGCTGTTATCGCAGCCACACATGACAATTGAGAGATGCACTACCTTAAATCCAGCGACATTGCTACCTGTTGCTGAAGACGGTATTCGCATGTATGCTTAGATCTCATACATTCTAAAGTTCTACCAAGACCGGATCTTAAAGATCAACCCTTACTACATGCGGACTGGACACTGTTTGTAGATGGGTCAGCACGCAAAACAGAAACAGGCACCACGCAGGTAGGGTATGCAGTTACTACTGCAACTCAGATAATAGAGGCAAGACCACTCCCCGGGAACTTATCCGCTCAAGCAGCGGAACTGATTGCTGTGACAAGGGCATGTCTCCTTTCAGAGGACAGGAATGTCACTATCTATACGGATAGTCAATATGCCTTCTCTACGGTGCATGTGTTTGCTCAGCAATGGAAAAATAGGGGGATGGTTACAACCTCGGGGAAAGACATTATGCACAAAGACCTAATCCTTGAATTACTACAAGCCGTCCAACAACCACGGGGTTTGGCCATCTGTAAATGCGCTGCTCATACCCGTGCTAAGGACCCGGTATCACTTGGTAATGCCCTAGCGGACAAAGCAGCCAAAGAGGCAGCTATGTCCAGTACCTTTTCACTTGAAACCACACCTACAGAATTACAACCAACAGATAAATTTGATTTGCAAACCTTACAAGTCATGCAGGAACTTAGCACAGTACAGGAAAAACAACGCTGGACTAGGTATGGTGTTAGGCAGAACAAAGGAATCTATGTGGGACCGGATAATAAATATGTTTTGCCTACTAATCTTTTTAGGTATGCAGCACTAGTTGTGCATGGCCCTTCCCATCTGGGCCCTGCAGCTATGGTTAGAATTATCCACCTTACCTTTTGGACCAAGGGTTTCATTGCATATGCAAAACGTTTCTGTCTATCCTGCATAGTATGTGCTAAATACCACGGGGGAGGGGTCAGAGTTGCTCCGGCATCATTTCCAACACCCCCCTATCCTTTTCATACAATATGTATGGACTTCATCGAATTGACCCCGCCACAACTAAAGAAGTTTGTGTTAGTAATAGTAGATGCATTTACTAAGTGGGTTGAGGCTTTTCCGGTGACACATCCGGATGCTCAATCAGTGGCTAAAATTTTGGTCAATCACATCGTCCCACACTTTGGACTTCCTACACGCATCTACTCTGACAACGGCACGCATTTTGTCAATCAGATCATACAGAAACTGTCTACAGTTTTCCAAATTGAATTGAAACACCATTGTGCCTACCACCCACAGTCAGCAGGGTTGGTGGAACGCCATAACGGCATTCTAAAAGGCAAGTTGAGAAAACTCATGGCCGAGACACATCAGTCTTGGATTACCTGTCTACCTCTAGCCCTCCTTTCCATAAGCACAACTCCCACCTCAAAGGAGTCACTCCATTTGAGTTGTTGTATGGGAGACCTTATTACGCCCGCAGTGGCAAAACTTGTTGCCTGCGGAACGTGAGGGGGTGAGGAGATAGCTGAGTACATGAGGAAAATGCTGACCAATACTAACAGCTGTTTAACGAATGATTGTTTTTCAGGTTCAAGAGACGACAAGATCACGGAAATCAGACCCGCGAGTGGGTCTGGATCAAAATAATAAACGCAAGAATTGGGCATCCCCAAATGGGAGGGCCCCTACCAGGTGCTAATCGCAACTCCAACAGCAGTTCGGATTAAAGAAAGGTCCTCATGGATCCACCTAATGCACTGCAAAATCATAAAACATTTTAAGTTAAATAAAGACTTGAGTTCCCCTGAGGAACAAACAGACAGCAGCAATCATGAAGGACAATAATGAGAATAAGAGAAAATGGTTCTATTGCAATGTTTTATTGTTTATAACTATTGTGATTGTAATATTTCTGTTTTGGACATTTCTGTCTTTTAATGAAGCTAGCCATTCAAAAGAGACAAACACACCAGCTGGCATCCAAACTTTAATACATATCAAGTGATTAAATATGCATATGCATCCTCAATGAATGTCTCAAATTGTTGGGTATGTACTGCAATACCTACTGTACACAGTGGCTTAATGTTAGGGACAGCCCTCTGGGAATAAATGATACTTGGAATAGTTTGTTGTTTGAAACCACAGAAGTACCACTGAGAGACAAGGTGGCGCTGCCTCTTCTGGGGCCAAAATGGAACAGTGTGTTTTCAAAAGATTGGGAAAGTTAAGGTGGGGCTGAGCCAATGTAATTTGACAATAGTTCATAATTGTACCCTAGAAGGGCAGTGTGAGACCAAGTTTGGAGCTATAAAAAGACATCAATGTAAATGATATTAGTTTTGTTGAAAAATGCTGTATGTACATGGCCTGTTATTCAACGGGCTAAAGCCAAATGGGAGTTATGAATTTGCAACCAATATTACCATCAAAACAAATGATTGTTATTTTATTTGTGGTAGGAAAGCATATAAATGGTTACCATATGGCTGGTCAGGAAGTTGTTTTTTGGGATATCTGATACCAGCTATCAGGCACACAAATGCGTTGCCTCAAGGTAAAATACGAAATGCACGTTCTCTTAATAAACCTATTAATCCCGTTGGTAACATTGATGCGTCATGGATTTATCACCATGACTTGGCACACGTCAGCAGCAAAGGACTCTCACATATGGACCTAGGCGATGATGTAATTGCTTGGGCTGGTATTTTGCCAGCATATGGGACAGTAAAATCCATCTGGGAACTGAGAAAACTGTCAAAACTGTTAGAGACTCTGAGTAATGCGACATTTTCAGCACTAGAATTGGTGATGGACGAATTAACGGCGATGAGAACAGTAGTGTTGCAGAACCATATGGCGCTCGATTTCACCCTAGCGGCGAAAGGAGGTACTTGCGCTCTGATACACGAGGAGTGCTGCTCGTTCATTCCTGATAACGAGCACGCGATTCAGAGCCATCTTGAAATAATTCAACAAGTTTCTGAACTGACTAAACCTGGTCCAAACCCCTTGACTGACTTTTTCCAAAATCTGTTTGGAAACTGGGGTTCTGTGTTGATGAACATTTTAATTGCTGTATGTGTTGGTGCAATCATATTTTTGCTGCTTGGCTGCTGTTGCATACCATGTATCAAAATGATAATATCGAAGGTTATCTCTGCCAATGCTACAAAAGCATATTTCTCTGATTATGAGAAGGTATACAACGTATCTGGGATTGTGTAAAATAAACAGTATACAAAATGTTGTAAGGGGAAATGTGGAAAAATACTGAAGTCAACATATTTTGTATTCTGTATTTAAAGGGTTAAGCAGAAAAATGTTCACTGCGTGCAAACTGAAATGTTCTGGAAAATGTTGATCACTGAGGAATGCAGGAGTTAATCTTAAACTACTGATAAGAAAGTTAATGGTGCAAGAATAACTGTGGTACTGGCTGGTAAAAACAAGTAATCAAACTATCAATTTTAATGAAAGTCCTCTGTGCTACGTGTATGTACGTGCAGGAGGGTCTATATAAGGAGAACTTAAAGTACAAGTAGCCAGACTGCTGGCATATTACTATCATGTAGCAGATCTCCATGCATGTAAAATAAAGCTGTTTTACTTGCTTACAAGAACTTGGTGTGATTCTTCCAGAATATGTTAGAAGAGTAAAATCTTTCGACAATGAGGCAATTGTTACACATTGCCCCAAGATACCCAGATTCATCAGATAGACAAAAGAGAAGATTGGGAGCTGACCCTTGGACATGCTTGAATAAAAACTACTTTCCGCTAGACAGGTGAGGAAAGTGAGTATAAGAGCTGTTTTTCTGTAAGCAAGTGAGGAAAGTAAGTGCAAAAACCTTTCCTCTAAGTAAAGAGAAAGGTTGAGTGCTGTAGTAATTTGTAGCTTATTTAGTGCTAGCAACAAGTTCTGAACAAGTGCTGAGCATGAATAAGCAAATTCAAGTGCTAAAACTAAGAATGTGTACCTGGATCTTGTGGTAGATAGGTTACCTAGTGCATATCACTCCCACTGATAAGCTAGAATTCTCATGGAAGGACTCTGTGGTGTTGCTACTGTGACATTGCAAGGCATTCATATTTTATGCCTACACAAGTGCAATGTTCAAATCAGGCCCAATCTACAGCTGTGTGTATGGTTGGTGGTACATAGTGGTTATTGTATGATCTTTGGAATAGCTCTTCATTTCACTACCACTTGGGGTACCTTTAATGTAGCCCCATGCATCCATCCTCCTTTTTCCTCTGACTACATGACATCCTTCCTGCAGAGGAGTAGAGGATGTCCTCATACACACTTCATAAAGCAGAGTCCTTCCATGAGCCTCTGCAGGTCATCTACAGACCACTGCATGTGTGATTGCTAATTCTGTCATAGTGTGGTGCATATGTCCCATATCAACAGTGGCAGAATGTAATGCAATTCAACAGCTATAAACATATGCACAATAGTCTTACTATCTTCCATAATATAGATATAGGAATTTTTATTTACATGGTATAATAATGGCTAAGAATTCATGTGAGGCATTAGCCTATTAATGCCCTATGACCATATGAACAGTTGACATGTCAATGTTGCTGTCATTCACACCCTATATTGAGAAGATGATCTGCTGTAATGGCCACAAGAGGGTATTACAACCTGTGATGTGAGCTAATGTATTGATTGCCATTGTTGTCATTGTTTTAGATGCTCCTTCTATAGCAGCTGTAGTAATATGCCATCTGAGAACTGTTGATATGGTATAATACACTTGCATGTATATTGCTGGCACATTAGGACATGTGTTGTAGTGCAGCAGATCAACCGGCTACACAGTTCACATTCCTCCATCACAGTGACACTTGCAGTATGGCATAGGTGCGCATGTGTCTACATACCATCATTAAATGCTGTCTGACACACATCAATATAAATTCATATTGATTACATGGTCACATAAGTCTTGCCTCATACACATGTTGTTATGCTGTGATATATATATATATATATATATATATATATATATATATATATATATATATATATATATACAACCAATGTATTACATGTTTTAATACAAGTGCAACCTTGCAGAATTCATTGTATGTGCAGTTGTGTTGCTATACCCAAGGATTATTGAGTTAGTCAGATTCACAGTTGTGTGTCTATTAGCATTTGTGTCAGGGAATGTTCTGCATGAGCCAAAAACAGCTGATCTGTAATGTGTCCTGATATCGCATCAGGCTGCCCAAACACAGCTTGCCCATGAAACACATATAGGCATATGTTGTACAATTGATGTAAGTACATGACATTGGTATAGCTGCACAACTGTGTGGATAGTACCAGTGTGTGGAATGTGATGAATGATCAAGGTTGTATTTGTAGGTCTTTTCACAAATCATTTATTACAATAAATTTAAAATGTAAAATGGAATACACAATTAAACACAGATTTGCATGTGGAATGCCACCAGACATACTTAACTGGAGGAAACAGACAATTCGCTATCTGACAGTTTGCCTCACACATCACCCCCCTGTTCCACTGGCCATCAGCCAAAGTATACATGCAAACATTATTCAGTTTCTATTTTAAGAAGGGAAGCTTGCCTGTGCATTCTGTGTGGCTAATAACACAGGAACAAAGGTCCATGACAACATCACAGGTTGCTTATAGCATGACTCAAAACATGGACCTACCAGACATGGTTAGATCCAACACAGCCTCCTGACTGAATATGTTCCCATAGAAGGGTGTACATCAACATGCATCCTTCTGACTGAGGGGGAACATTGCCTGATGCATGCATGTATAGACACATCCTGATTCTCCTCATCTGTGAGGCAGACCAACAAGTCATCATGGACCTTTTCTAAATGAACACTAGTAATATCCCAGTTGCGTGCAACAGACCTGGGTGAGTTGTTCAGACCACATCATGCCTGCTACATCTGTTAGATGTCCTCAAGAAGGTCAGCAAGGGCATGCATGATGACAACACTATCATCCTGCATAACTTGACTTGGTGAAGGCATTTAACACAAATCCACAGTAAGGTATAACAGATATATTGTCACAAGTGGCCATAAACATCTACATCACCAAGTGGGTAGATCACTGGACCACATACTTGACAGACAAATATGTTGAAGTGTGTGAAGTGACCTATATCTATAGCCCAGTTATCAGGTCCATACCTCAGGGCTGTGTGCTAGGCCCTTTCCTGTTCATTATTTAAGTCTCACATGTCAAGAATTATTTACACATCCTTTTTCCAAACAACTTTGTGGAGGACTGCAGATTGTGGACAATCATTGAATCCAAGTGCCATATTAGTGTAATGCAGACAGTATCACCACGCAAAAATGATTTCTGCCTCAGCCATGGAGACGCAGGAGATGAACAACAATTATAGGGGGATTTGTTATGTTATAGAAACAAATACACAACCTAATTATAACATAGCACACTCTCATGATCAGACCAACTAGTATGTGACCTGTGTCCCTAGGCAGATGGTATTCTGAACGTCCACCAGTATGTACCCACAGTGATGATTACTCCCTTGTATATAATATGTGCAGGACATCTACATCAAAGGGCATTATAGTTCCATAGTTCTCAGTCCTCATCACACCACTGAGTACAATGCACCATTTTTCATGTAACTTGCAACACATCTTCTAGGCAGGAGTTACTCAAATGCACCACATTTGCCACAGTGACCCCCCACACATCTTATTGGCCATACCAAAGTATTATTTTTATTGCATGACCATTAGTGGTTGATGGTGCAGAAACTCCCACAAGGTATTATAAAAGATGCATGTGTGATACGTGTTCCTGTGATGCAAAGAGTATATGCATAACTAACTGACAACATTGATGTTATGGGTTACATTCATGACAGTGTGACTTGTGCCATACATATGGCATGCACACCTGTCAACTAGCCAGGATTGCTTGTAATTTGAAATACAGGTGTGACAGTGTCACTCCTAACCTTTCCGGCAGATGTTAAATTTTGAGGAAGAAATGATTGATTCCCCTCAAAGGTTGCTGAAAAATCATAATAGTTGTACAAGTGTGTTCTTGCAGAACCATCCATGATCACTCACAATCACAGACATTATGTCACAGACATGGGATTACTGATGGCATTATTCTGATATTGTCCATGATTGTTTGTGCTTCTGCCTATTGTTGTCCGTGAGCCTGTTACTATGTATCCCACTTGGTTGAGACCTGTGCTGACATTACATTCGTATTCAGGCAACTCATTTTGCACAGCTTCACAATATGCACCTAAACCCTATTGTAGATACTGTACCATTACTGATATATGTCTTCTCCATTGTTCATGTCAGGATGCTTATATCACAAAGAATCTTCTCCACTGATATGTCACCTCGTGTGACCGTCACATAATATGCAATAACTGTGCAGTCCATACTGTATCATGTCGATATGTGATTAGTGTTCATGCTACCCATGTCTTCATTGACATGCCCTCATTACTGTGTTTCACCTGTCTTCTTCCCCTGTGTTCATTCCTACATTTCATCTGTGTGTCCCTTTTCAGTATGCACACTTCCCCTGACTATTTATTTATAATGCAGTCTATGTACCCTTAATGGCCATTTATACAACTGTTATTCAGTATGCCCAAAACAGGTTTCCACAATACTATGCATGACATACACTTTCGTGTAATTTGTTGGAACTGTATAGATTACTTTATTAATAACCATGGTAATCATTGTGGCATTCTGCACAATCCCAGGACCTAGTATGCCCCTAGGTATACGGGTTTACATGTCTGCTGCTGTCCGTATTGCTTTACATAGTTTTCTGGCTGGCAACACTGTTGCTGGCCATGAAACCATGCTTGTTTACTTTAACATAGTGCATGGCATGCATATGTAATTAATGCTGCTGCTCACCATGTAAACACATAAAATCTATGTAGGCTTTGTCCTAAGCCTACTCAAGTTTATTGAATCCCCAAGTCTGTCTACATGTTTGAACACCATTTTCTCCCTACCTCTTTCCTAAAATTACAATTAAAGTCTGTCATAATAATGACATCCATGTTTTGAACAGCATTTTTTTATTTCCTAAAATGTGTTCCCACTGTTTTACTTGATGTAGATGTATAAAAAGAAATAACTCTCCATACTTTAATCCATTGCTGACTTCCATTGGTGCAGCGGTAGTGTTGTTGCTTCATAGCAAGAGGTTCCCCCATTCGATTCTCGGCTAGAGTGCGGGGAGTGCCTTCTGTGTGGAGTCTGCATGTCCTCCCCGTGGTTGGGTGGGCATTTGAAAGACATGCGTAAATGGGCGTGCCTTTGTTGAAGGTTGACCGTCGATCAGGCACCTTGGCGTTCATGAAAATCTACTGCCAATCATTAGCGGACCGGAGTTCCGCTGTGGTGACCCCTAACCGGGAAAAGCCGAAAGACAACAACAACTTTAATCCCATTGATAACATCCAGTACAGAACATCCACCCAGTAGAATATTTAGAGCATCAAGTACTTTAATAGTTTATTTTTGTAGCAATACAGCAATACCTGTGCATGTCTTCCCAATGGTCCAGACTACATCTCCCATATCCTTTCAAATTGTTTTTTTATGCACCTCATTTACTAGTCAGATATCTAATAAAGCACTTGCATCATACACTTGCTTCTTACCCCACTCAAGTATATTTCATAGGTTCATAGGTTCATAGGTTCATACTAGGCTATCTGCCCGAGGGCATTTACAAGCCTAGCCCATAGTTTTGTGGCTTACGCCACCCCTTTAGTATGGGGAACTATACCCATTATTTTGCTGTGCCTCTTTCGAGCAGTGACACTGAGGTAATCCCTGGGGTATATCTGCGATCTCCCATCCATTGGTCAAGATTTCTCTTGAACAAGGCCAGCGAGGTGCTCTGCCTCACATATACCGGGATTTTATTCCACAGCATAGGGAGTCTTTGGGTGATGAATCTATCCCTCCAGCACGTCCTATTAATAGCCGTGTCGAGGTTTAAGTCTCCCTTGTGGCTCTGACGGATCTAGATTTTTTGAGGTGAAGCATATTCATCAAATCTGGGTTTGACATGGCCTTGTATGTTAGGCAAAGGTCACCTCTGAGCAAGCTGTAAGCGACTGAATAGAGCTGGAGTTCTTTCAGTCGGGCAGCATAGGACAGATGTTTGAGACCCTTTATCCTTTTGGTGAGGAACTTTTGTGGCCTCTCCAGCTGCTGCAAGTGTCGGGTCAGATACATTCGAATGGGGCATTGTACTCAATCTTTGGTCTGATGAGTGATGAGTATAGGGAGACTATGACCTCCCTTGATCTAGATGAGAATCCTTCATGATAAGGTGGGCAATGTAGAAGGTCTTCCTAACTACTTTAGCTACATGGGTGTCGAATGACAGACTACTATCAACCTGGGTCCCCAGGTCCCTGATAACTTCTTCTGTGCTCAGTGGATTGCCACCTATTTGGTAGCTAGGGGTAACCTTGTTTTTCCCGAAGGGTATGACTATGCATTTTTTGGCATTTAACTTTAGGCCATGGCTCTGGCACCAGTTATCCGTTTCTGTGAGACCCTTCTGAAGGATATCTGTGTCAGATGTGTTTTCTACTATGGCACCCAGTTTTCAGTCATCTGCAAACTTTGTCAGCCATAACCCTCCTGTGTTTGCTTGTACTTCGGAAAAGTAAATGCCAAACAAGAGTGGGCCCAGGACTGAGCCCTGTGGTACACCACTTGTGACAGGCTTTGAGTCTGACATGGCGCCAGCAACTCTGACCCTGTGGGTTCTGTCACTCAGCCAGTTTGCAACCCATCTTGTGATGTATGGGTTAACATTTAAGCTGATGAGTTTTTCAATGATACCCGAGTGGGGTATTGTATCGAAGGCCTTCGCCAGATCGAGGTAGGCTGTATGGACCGCCTTTCCCTCATCAATGGCTTTGGTGACTGTTTCGAAAAAGTCAACCAAGTTTAGAAGGCATGATCTTCCTTTGACAAAGCCAAACTGGGATGGATCCAAAGTCTGCAAATTCCCTATGTCTTTATTTATGAGGTCCATTATGATCCTCTCCATGGCTTTGCAGATAAGGCTTGTCAAGCTAATGGGCCGGTAATTTCCAGGGTCGGTGGAGGCACCGCCTTTGTGAAGTGGGACCACAGTTGCAGTGCGCCACTCCTGGATGCGTATCCAGAGGTAAGACTATGATTAAACAGCTGTCCTAGCTGTGGGTTTAATTCCTCGTTGAGTTCGTGGAGCACACAGCCGGGGACACCATCAGGTCCCATGGATGCTGTGTTTTTGCTTTGGAGAGAGCAGTTCTCACTTGGGCGTTGGAGATGTTTGGGGGGCTGCAATCGCTTGGTATAGATATCTCTCCTTTTTAATCTTTTTTTCACATTTCAGACTGTTAACCATTAAGGATAAAACTTTTAATTCACCCCTTTCCTTTTTTGCAGCCTTTTTCTGCAATTTTATCTTCCTCTTTTTCTCCCTTTCCCCCCAGTAGTGTCTTTTTTTTCCAAAATGTTTTTATTTATAACACAGTAACTTACTATAGTAACAAGAAAAAAAAACAAATAAACTGTATGCAATGTCCTTAACAACTACAAAAGCAAAATACATAGGAGAACACTTAATATTTCTCTGACAGATTAGACAGTTTTGTCCAAGCAATTAAATGATGAGTTGTGTTGTTAGCCCTTGCTTTTATAGTAGTAATATCATTCTTACAAATCATAAGATGAATAAAACTCAACATTAAAAACAGGAGTAGATTGGGATTTCCATTTTTAGTAACCATTTTCCTTGCTATAGAGAGGATAGACCATAGTAAAAATGTTTGTTTTTTAGGAATGACTTGGAACAGGAAAGTTGATCACAGTTTCTTTTTCCATGATTTCTCCCTCCTTATTTGATACAATTTCAACTGTTTTTTGGTTTCAGCCATATAACTTTCTACATCTTTTTCCTGCACTTCATTGCCTGAATAAACCATACTCTTCCATTTCATCTTTTTTAAAAAAGATAATTTTTCCTATCTAGCTTAATGTTTTGTCCCTCACTTACATTATTTGTTTGATTTTTTCAAAATATGTACACACTTAAACCAATAGTATTGTGAAATCCAACATAATCTGCATAACATTTTACATTCATTCATCCTATGTCCCAGCTCACTACATTGAAAACACATTTGCTTTGAACACTCACTAATTAAATGATCATTAAATCCACAATTAAAGCATGTTTTCAGCTGCCTCCAATATTTAAGCATTACCTTCTTATTACTAATGATAAGCACATTAGATAAATGACAAGATTATCCTAACATAGAGTAATAGCCCAAGTTCCATTCCATAATTTTCAAATATAAAAACATTTTTACATCATAATTTTTCTTACATTTATATGCACCATATGTCTGTATTTCACTTTCAGCAATATCATCCATTTCAAATTGCAATGTTACCCATCGTTTAAACATTCTCTTAGAACCCCTTATTGCATACTTATTCCAGGGTTCACAGAATGACTTCCTATCAACGTTTGCCAAAAAGTTCTCTGCACAGTTAATTTTCTCAAATATCAGTTCACAAAAAATGTTCTTGGCCAGTGTGAATTAATGCCCTTCTGGTTTAACTCCCAAAGGACACATAACACTATCCAGGTAAAATATCTGTTAACAGGCTCATCCATTTCTGATTCAATTTTCACAACTGACTTTTTTTCCCCTGAAAAGAATTTAACACAGTATTTTCTCATGTTGTTAAGTTACTCACAGTTTCAGTAACAATTGAAGTGTAGCTTGTTTTTATTATCCCACTGAATATTCTGCAGCAACAGCGCCTCACTCCTTTGACAATGTATTCTCCTGTTCCTTCTCTCTCTCTCTCTCTCTGTGACAAAGTCTGGTGACCTTTCACCTTTGTGAAATGCAATGCCATCTGCACACTGCTCTTCTCCACCTTTAGGCGTCACATCAACAATTTGTAACCATGACACTGCCACGTCATCTCCTGGGCTGGGCACATTTATCATGTCATTTAGAATTTCATTATCTAAACCATCCATTTGGACTTCAGTTATCATGACATTCTTATTACTATCCATATCACTTACATTTTTTTCTACATCCTCCATCATTTTGTCTCCCACTTCATCACACAACCCAGCTATATCATGATATGGACCAGCTTCTCAGAAAGAATAGGGCAAGTTCAATGATGTCCTGACCAAAATTTCCTTTGTAGTATAGCTACCACCTCAAGTCTCACCTGAAAAAAGGTCACTAGCCTGGTGGGACTAACCCAGTCAACAAAAAGTAAAAGTAAAAATAAATAAATGCAACATTAATCAATAGTAATAGCTGAATATCAGAAAAATCAGATGTGTACAAACTGTAGGGCTTGAAATGAAAATAAGTCAGTCCAATAAACCAACAACCAAGCTGATAAACTAACAATTATCTCATAATAAGTGAGCAGTCCCCTGAAAACCAACTCAGTAAACAGCAATGAGTGAATGTATTGGATGTATTGACAAAACAAACCCACCATAAGATGGAAAAAGACATGCTTATACTAAACTATTAACCACAGAACACACTTGTACCTGACAAAAATAGTTACAGACATAATTATTATGATATTAATAATAAATAAGCAAGTGATGGAGGTAAATAATTATTCTTCTAAATAGAAACAGTAGGGATACATTGCTTTTGCTTGAAATCCAGTTTTTGATTTTGTCCTCCTCCTTTGTCCACTCATTGGAGGTCACTCAGTTGCTAATCCTGTTTAGCCAAGCAAATAACTCCATAAAATAACATAAAAGAATAATTTCAGTGACTTTTTTTTCATTTTCATAATGCACTCTTTCCTCCTCTCAAGTTAACTGCTGTCATTAGTGATGTAATGTGATGCATCCTTTCTCTCCCCTTATTAACTGCTGTGTTCACTAATAATCTCATTGAATGCTGAACCCCTGTTTGTACAAGTGTTTATTTATTTCTGGATGTTTTTCCATGAGCTTTATCTGGTTACAGGTTCTACCGATTCTGCCTCGTAAATCTTCTGTGTTAACTGCATTTCTGTGTTATGTACTTTTTTCCCTAGATATTATTTGAAAATGGAGTATGCCCTTTGCCCAGAGAAACTTCAGATCAAAATATAAAAAAACATATATACATCTCCCCTGGCAATGAAATATATCTGCTTTCATAATCACATACCTGCCAAAATGCCTTAACAAAGGGCAACATTTGTTGTATTCTGCCATTTACACTCTCTCTCACTCCATGTATATATATGTGTGTGTGTGTATATGTATATATATATATATATATATATATATATAAAAATATACATACATACATATATATATATATATATATATATATATATATATATATATATATATATATATATATACACATGTATATGCCTTACATATGGAGCCCTAAAGGGTGACTAAATTCTTCTAAAACATGTGTTAGCCCAGCTATGAACTCTGGCTTGTACTGTAACCACTCGCTAAATAAAGGCCTAGACCTTAAAGCTGCAAACAGGCCTCATTGAATTACAGTTTATGATTTAACTGTAAACACTGTCCATTACATAACTTTCTTAGGTGGTTGTTTCATCAGTACTCTTATCATTTCTTTAAAATATGATCAGGGCATACCTCTCAAATTCTTTGCTCAAGAAATTTGCACAAAGCAAAACATAATGGGATAGCAAAGGCCCAAAATTCGCATTAATTGATTTAGAAAGTTACTAGAAAATAAAGTAATTTGACATGCAGCAAATAGCATGAGGGGGCTGGGGTTGGCTTAATGGTTAAGGTATTTACAAAGTATAGGGTTTGATTCTGATTTCTAGTTATTTGCTAGACTTGTAATAGTCTATAAACTGCTAAAATAGTACTCAAATATGAACCTGTGAAGGGTAACACATTTTGCATCAACATGCATTTCCTGAAGAACAAAAAAATTGAAACTCTTAATATCTGACATTACTAACTGTAATGTTCAGTGATTTAACAGAATATCAAAAATTGTATGGGGCAGAGAGCAAAATATAGTAGTACAGGACAATTCCAAGATATGGATCTGGGTTATTCTGTACAATTTATTTATTTATTCATGTACGTATGTGTGTGAATATATATATATGGATCTGCAGTGGTGGTGCTGTAGTAGCGTTGTCGCCTCACAGTAAGATGTTATCCTGTTCGATTCTTAGCTAAAGCGTCTTCTGTGTGGGAGACATGCATGAGTGGGCGTACCTTCGTTGAAGGTTGTACGTCAGGGCTGGCAACTCGATACGTAAAAATCTACTGCCAATCATTAGCAGACCGGAGTTCCGCTGTGGTGACCCCTAACCGGGAAAAGCCGAAAGATACAACAACATATGCTGGAATGCATAAACCACTGAACGTGAAATACACGAACAGAAACCACCGAAAACACTAAACAACGAAAATACATTACACCGAATCACTAATCACCGAACTTAGTATAGCACAATTAAGTACTAATTTATTGATTTACAGCAGTCTGTTTGATATAAATTACAACAATCCGGGTGAAGTGTTAGAAGTATACAAACAGACATGGCTGATATGTGTAGGTTACCATCTGGTGTCCTGGGACAAGCTTACAAAACTGAAACTTCGCAACAAGGTGGAGAAATACTGATTTTAGATGGATACTTATACCAATTAGAGAAGAAAACTAAAAGCCGTAAATACTGGAATTGTAAATACAAGATCACTGGCAAATGTAGAGGTAGAGCAATTACTATCTCTGTAACCGATGGTGAAGAGATTGTAAAATCTGTTGAACATTGTCACACAGGTGAACCATAAGAAGTGGAAAAATACAGGATTAGAGCAGAGTTAAAGCAAAGAGCTTCCCTTTCTAGGGATACACCTTGTGTTATAGTGGACAATGCAGTAGCCTCCACTTCCTTAGAGTTTGCACTGTATTTGCCCAATAGACGTTCAATGCTTCAAACTATTAAGCATGTTCGTTCTAAAGGGAGATGTACTGTAAAGTCTACTGAACTCGATTTATTTCAGTTTGATGAATCACAATGCTCCCTTAAAAATGGTGTCTTCTTAAAACAGTCCTGCGCAGATATCAGTAATAACATCAAGGTACTAGTGCTGACGACAGATGCTAATTTGCATGACTTAACAGTTGCAAACATATGGTTAATGGATGGCACTTACTTCAAACGAGGTACAGAATGTCGTCAGCTGTACACCATTCATAGTGTTGCCAAGTACAGTGCTCAAAGCAGAAGTGTACCTCTTATGTATTGTTTCATGAATAAAAAGTCATTACGTGCATACAACCTAATGTGAAGATGTATCTTTGAGTTTTTCACTGATCGTAAACTAAATGTTAAAATCCCATTCATGCTGTGTGACTTTGAGCTTGCAGCCATTCAGAGCGTAAACCGCAACATTAATGGAGTGGTATGCAAGGTTGTTTCTTCCAGTTCGGAAGAAACATTTGGATGAAGATTCAGTGTTTAAGGCTGGCTTCACTATACAACTCAGATATTCATTTCCAACAATGTGTTAAGCAGCTGACAGCATTAGCATTCCTAGAAGAGGATGCAGTGATAGACACATTTCAACAATTAAAACAGCACTTTCCTATCGTGGGCAAAGCACTACTGAAGTATTTTGAAGAGTGGTATCTGACAGGGAAACCCAGAAGCCTGAAAACTAGGTCTACAACTTCTGTCAGATTCCCTCCACTATTTCCTTTGCAATTCTGGAACATCAGTGTATTGAATGATTTATATTTGCCCAGAACTCAAAACACAGTTGAAGCGTGGCACAGGAGGCTTCGTTGCATAGCTGGCAGACATTTGTTTGATATGTATAGCATTCTACGAGCAGTTACTCATGAACAAAACAGAGTAGATGAAATACGCTGCAGGATGTCTGCTGCATGCCCACCCACTCCAAAGAAGAGGTCTCTCATACGTCAGCAAGAGCAATTCCGAACCTTATTCTTACATAGGGAGGAGTATACTGCATTCGAGTATGTGAAAGCAATTGCTAATTTACTACAAATATGAACGACTGGATGTCCTTTTTCGTTATGTACATGAACCAATTACATAAATATCTGAATGAATAGATAATATGTTTCTTACTTCTTAATCTAATGAAGTGCTACTTTTGCAGTAGTTATGCTGCAGTTTACTGCTGTGTTATCACTTTCGATGATTAGTGATTCGATTGAATGTATATTCGTTGTTTAGTGTTTTCGGTGGTTTCTGTTCGTGTATTTGTGGTTCGGTGGTTTATGCATTCGAGCATATGTACTAGCTCTACATATAGATATATATATATATATATATATATATATATATATATATATATATATATATATATATATATATATATATATATATATATATATATATATATATATATATATATATATCTGTGTGTGTGGGGGTCTACTTTAGAAGACTGAAAAACCAAAAGACCGAATCCCAAAAGACTGAATATTCAAAATACTGAATGATGAAATGTGCCCTTCTCCACTGTTGTGCAATCTTGGAGTTGGTATATATGGTTGCCCCCTGCATTAAAAATGTGTTCAGTATTTTGAATTTTCAGTCCTTTCGGATTCAGTCCTTTGGTTTGTCAGTCTTCTGAAGTAGACCCATATCTATCTATCATCTATCTATCTATCTATCTATCTATCTATCTATCTATCTATCTATCTATCTATCTATCTATTTATATATGTGGTCTATATTAGATACTCAAAGTTACTGAACTTCAAATACGATATGATCGACACCATATCGTCAAAGTCCAGTAACATCGAATACCTAATAAAAACATTAAAAAAAGTAAAAAAACAGAACTACTTGCTTAAAGCCCCCCTGCACCCCCCCGATACTTAAATATTCCAACTCCGAGACCGCACTACACTGAAGTAAATGGAAATCTCCTCTTATGAAGATTTTCGTTTACCTCTTCGATGTTCTGCAGTTTCACCGTTTACGTGTCGACAATGTCAGATTCGACATTGTGATCATTCGAGGATCTAATATAGACCTTAAATATATTTGTGTATGTGTGTGTGTGTGTGTGTGTGTGTGTGTGTGTGTGTGTGTGTGTGTGTGTGTGTGTGTTTGCCTTTGCAACTGTGTAGCATGGGTTGATAGGGGTAACACAAGCATGGTTACATTTAGCTGTACAGTATTTCATTCAGAGATGTGATAATTAACTCTGCTAATAAAATATTGCACAATGTGGTTTTATCATGTCTCTGAAATGAATTATATAACTGTCACACTATTGGGAACTGTGGCATTGCCCAAGCAGCAGTGGGAGAGATACTGTTTATGAATCCCAGCCAATGATTATTAATATATATGCAGTTTACATACAGTGACTGAAAAAATATAATCAATAAGTATAAATGACATTAAACAGTGAACTTGATTGAAGTTACTATCTCTATATAAGCATAGACACAATGCACCTGCTTTAGATGTTACCCAACATAAAATGGTTAAATAGAGAATATATGACAGAAGATAGGAAAAGGCTACATATTACATTCATACTAAGATACTGGGAAGGTAAAGGAAATAGTATAGCGAGGGTACAGATGAGAGTGTATCTGTTGTCATAAGCATCCTTGAAGTTGGGAGATAAAGGATAATGTCCAGCAATCTCTTCAGAACATGTTTAGTCAATTAAATCTGAACTGGCCTAATCTGGTGCCCTGGAAAAAAACATTCTGCATGCAGTCTAATAAATGCACCTCATGGCATCTTATTTATTTATTTAATTCTTCCACTCAACATTGCATCAACATTTCAACTAAATCAGTTACCTTTTGTTACTTTGCTGGTCCACACCTATGCATTTTGTGTGGAGACCACCAAGAATGCTACTAAAAATGCAGACTGGCAGTTTGTCTTGTCTCTGTATAAACCTTTTTTGCAAAATTCTGGTTACTTCTCAAAACCTTCTTCAGTTCTGCTAATAAGTTTAAATGAATGTGGATCTTAACCCCACTATTATTCCTCAGATGTAATAA
>NC_056733.1:1311875945-1311883445 GCF_019279795.1 Protopterus annectens
TCTAACCGTGACACAGAAGTGATACCCGGAGTAAATCTACGATCTCCCATCGACTCATCAAGATTCCTCTTGAAGAGAGTCAATGAGGGACTCTGCCTAACCTGGACTGGGATTTTATTCCAGAGTGAAGGGAGCCTCTGGGTTATGAATCTGTCCCTCCAGCATGTCCTATTTATTTCAGTGCTGATGTTCAAGTCTCTCGAGTGCGTAGCTCGATGGGATTTGGATTTTCTGAGGTGCAGCATGTCCATTAATTCCAGGTTGGACATAGCTTTATACGTTGGACACAGATCGCCTCTGAGCAGGCGGTATGCCACTGAGTAGAGCTGGAGTTTCTTTAACCGGGCAGCATATGGCATCTGTTTGAGCCCTTTGATCCTCTTGGTGAGGTACTTTTGGGGTCTTTCCAGTTGCTGCAGGTGTCTGGTAAGGTACATCCCAAAAGGGGCATTGTACTCAATTATGGGCCCGATGAGGGATGAGTAAAGAGGCACGATGACCTCCCCTGATCTAGATGTGAATCCCTTCATGATTAGGTGGGCTATATAAAATGTTTTTCTAACCACTTTGGCCACGTGGTTGTCGAATGAGAGATTGCTATCAACCTGGGTCCCCAGGTCCCTAATTACTTCTTCCATACTTAATGGATTACCATCTATGTGGTAATTTTGGGCACTTTGTTTTTGCCGAAGGGGATGACTATACACTTTTTGGCGTTTAGCTTGAGACCATGGCTCTGGCACCAGTTGTCTGTTTCTATGAGGCCCTTTTGTAGGATGCTTGTGTCAGCTGGAGAATCGATTATGGCGCCCAGTTTGCAGTCATCTGTGAACTTGGTCAGCCACAGTCATTCCGTGTTGGCCTGTACCTCCGAGAAATATATACCGAACAAGAGAGGTCCCAGGACTGAGCCTTGTGGGATGCCACTTGTAACTGGTTTGGAGTCTGACATGGCTCCAGCAATTCTAACCATGTGGGCTCTGTCCTTGAGCCAGTTTGCAACCCATCTAGTGATATAGGGGTTTATATTTAAGCTGGTGAGCTTATCTATAATGCCCGAGTGGGGTATTGTATTGAAGGCTTTTGCGAGGTCCAGGTAGGCTGTATGGACCTCCTTCCCCTCGTCAATGGCCTTGGTGACTGTTTCAAAGAAATCAACCAGGTTTAAGAGGCAGGATCTGCCCTTAACAAAGCCGAACTGGGTAGGATCCAGTGTCTGTAGGTCCCCAATATCTTTATTTATGAGGTCCATGATGATCCTTTCCATAGCTTTGCAGACCAAGTTAGTCAGGCTTATGGAGCGATAGTTTCCAGGATCCGTTGAGGCACCACCTTTGTGGAGAGGGACCACTGTTGCTGTACACCACTCTTTGGGTACATATCCTCTAGTAAGGCTGAGATTGAACAGTAGTTTTATGCTTGGGTTTAGTTCTTCGTGGAGTTCATGTAGGACGCAGCCCGGGACACCGTCTCGTCCCATTGATGCTGTGTTTTTTGCTTTGGAGAGGGCGGCTCTTACCTGAGCATCTGAGATGTCAGGGGGGCAGCACTCTGCTGGGATAGATATTTTCCCTTTTGGTGTGGGGGGGGAGTTTGCGCTGAACCTGTCAGCTAGGATGTTGGCAATGTCTGTGGGTTAGTTGTATTTTTTGTCATTTTGGACTAATTCTGAGCATATCTGGGAATTCCCACCCAGGTTCCTAACATAACTAAAGAAAGCCTTGCGATTATCCTTAGTGTCCTGTGCAATTTTTCTCTCGAAGCTGGCCTTAGATGATTTTATGAGTGCCCGTAGTTTTTTGCTAATACTGATCAGAGATGCCTTCCCTTTTTGGGATTTTGCTCTATTATGTAGTAGCTTCCTCCTTCTATTGTATAGTTTGTTTATGGCTGGGGTCCACCAGACAGGACGCCTGCTTTTGGAGGATTGGGTCTTGGTTTTGTTTGGGATTGCATGATCCATGCATTCCTGAAGGTGTTCATAGAATGTGTTTATAAAGGATTCTGCGATCTGGGCCATATTTTCTACAGGCCTGGGGGCTTTGAAGGATTCCACCTCGGTTTTGAGGAGTGTGAAATTTGCTTTAGAGAAGTTTTTCACTGTGGTTTTCTGGGCAGGGGCTGGGGTCGGAATGTGAATATCTATTGAGATTAGTTTATGGTCTGATCTTACCAGTGAGGGATACACTTCTGGTCTGGAGCATAGAGTCCCCATGTTGGTGATGATCAGGTCCAGTATGTTTTCCCCTCTTGTGGGAGTGGTAACAAGTTGTTCCATAGCATTTGAGTTTATAAATTCTAGGAACCTTTGGGCTAGGGTGTTAGAGCTAGAGTAATGCTCCCAGTCTATGTTTGGGTAGTTGAAGTCACCCAATATAATGGTGTTTGGAGAGACCTTCGTATTTTCCAGTGTTCTCAGGAAGGCCGAGTGGGGTTCCTGGGTTTGGGAGGGTGGTCTGTAGCAGGCTATAAACTGGAAGTCAGTTTTACCCACTGTTAGTTGCACATGGATAGTCTGTGATGCTTCATGCTGTGCCACCAACCTGGAGGTGTGGCTATCTTTGACGAATATTGATACTCCCCCTCCTTTTGTGGTTCGGTCCAAGTTTTGGGGCCGAAAAACATGGTATGAGGTATAACCTGGTAGTGCTAGGGTGCTCTCGGAAGCCTTGAACCAGGTTTCTGTTACTGCACAGATATCGATGTTCTCTATGCTAAGGAGAGTTTCGAGTGCATGCATCTTGAGGTTTAGACTTCTGGCATTGAGTAGCATTACTCTTAGTTTCTTATCCCTTGTGATACCTATGGAGGTGGGTTTGTATTTTGAGCCTTGCCTAAAAAAGGCACTATGGGGGTGGCAAGAGCCTTTGCCAATATCCAAAAGCCCAGGGGTGACAGGTGCAAGCCGTCCCTAGCGAAGCATTGTGGCTTGTCGAGCATGTCATCCCAGGCTGACAGGCATTGGATCCCCTTTGAATGACACCAACACTTAAGCCAATTGTTGAAATTGATCATCTTGTCTTCATATTGTGGCATCATTCTTGGTGAGGGTAAGATGCTACTCAAGGTCAGGGTCATACCAGCCTGGGCTACATGCTCAGAGAGCTCCTCTGTGTCTCTTTTCATGTAGTCCAGGGAGGTACGTCTCAGGTCATTCACACTAGCATGGACAATGACTGAGTCATATTTGTACTTGCCATGGAGTGACCTGAGTGCTTGTGTTATGTGGCAGATCCTAGCGCCCGACAGGCAGCTCACTGTGACCTTCTCCTTGTTCAGCCTTGTGAGTGGGACGTCCTTGTGCCTGACAATAGAGTCACCTATTACAAGTGTATCAGGTGTGTTGTTTAGCCTTAAGGGCTGTGACTGTTGGCACACTGGCTTTGTGTGCTATGTGTTGCACGTGTTTTGTTTTGGGGTAGCGGTTGCTTGGGTGTCTGCTTTGAAGGTCTCTGTTGCTTAGGCAGATTTTTATTTAGAGCCTCCGAGTATGTTTTTGTGTGTTTATGTGTTTGGTTTGCTGTCGTGGTAGGTCTATGTGAGACTGGACTGGTAGTGAGTGTGGTTTCCTTCTCCTCCTGACTGGTTACACCAGTACTGAGTTTAGAGAGCTTAGCCTCCAGTTTGGCTATATGGTTGCATCTCTCACATGTGTTGGAATTTGTTGGGAGGAGGAGAGGGTTGTCTGTGTACATGAGGCAGTTGTAACATTGCCTCAAGATTCCCAGATTCACCAGCTGGACCAGAGAGGAGATTGACAACTGACCTTTGGACATGCTAGAATAGTATTGGGAATTCCTTTATAATTGAAAAAAGAGCCAATGGGGAACAAGGTACTCAAGGGAAGTTTGTGAGAGTGTAGTGCTTTTAATTTTTTAGTGCTGACTTATATAATTGCTTTAGTGAGCAAGTGCCAGGCTTTAGAGTAGGAATAGGGTGTTTATTATGAGAACTAGATCAGTTCTAAGGGAAAAAGTGAAGAGCAGACTTTGTGGAGCTGAGAATGGTTTAAACCCAATTAAGCAGTGTTGCCCGATGCTGCGCTATGTGCAAAATCACACAAAGCCGCTCTAAAGCGGGTTTTATACAGGGGGGACTTGAAAGAGCTAGAAATTGGCCCAAAACGGCCAATAGACTACCAGATCATTGTGCTGGGAACACTTTTCCAGGGATAGATAGGCAGCTCTAAGCTCCCCACTGCCACTGGTGAACAAAGAAGCCTCCCTTTATCCAAGAAAGGAAATGGGCAACACAGGAACTTTCCAAAAATCCAGAATACAGTAAAGCCTGTATTTGGGCTACTCTAGGTCAGGAAAGATGGGAAACAAGGATATTTTTTTTTCTTTTTTGCAACAAACAGCAGGAAAATGCAATAAATATGTAACACAGGCTAGCGCACTTGAGTGTGTAGCCTCAACAGGTAAATGCAACAAAAAGGGCAAACTTTAAAAGTGCAGGTGCAAAAACAACTTTAAACAGTTTAAAACAGTTCAAGAAGCAGAAATACTTGCAGTTTAGCTAGATCGGACAGTTGCCCAGGTAGTAGCAGCAAAAAAACCCCCACTTTTATCAGGTTAGCAGTCGCTCTTTTAGCCTCTTTGCTGCTAGCACCACTCTGCAGGACCACGAGGAGCTTGGCTGAGTAGTAACAAGCGCAAAAAACGCGCCAATGCGGGTTTTATACAGGGGGACTTGAAAGAGCTAGAAATTGGCCCAAAACGGCCAATAGACTACCAGATTCTTGTGCTGGGAACACTCCTCCAGGGATAGATAGACTGCTCTAAGCTCCCCACTGCCACTGGTGAACAAAGAAGCCTCCCTTTATCCAAGAAAGGAAATGGGCAACACAGGAACTTTCCAAAAGTCCAGAATACAGCAAAGTCTGTATTTGGACTACTCTAGGTCAGGAAAGACGGGAAACAAGGATAATTTTTTTTTCTTTTTTGCAACAAACAGCAGGAAAATGCAATAAATATGTAACACAGGCTAGCGCACTTGAGTGTGTAGCCTCAACAGGTAAATGCAACAAACAGGACAAACTTTAAAAGTGCAGGTGCAAAAACAACTTTAAACAGTTTAAAACAGTTCAAGAATGCAGAAATACTTGCAGTTTAGCTAGATCGGACAGTCACCCAGGTAGTAGCAGGAAAAAAACACTTTTATCAGGTTAGCAGTCACTCTTTTAGCCTCTCTACTGCTAGCACCACTCTGCAGGACCACTAGGAGCTTGGCTGAGTAGTAACAAGCGCAAAAACCGCGCCAATGCGGGTTTTATACAGGGGGACTTGAAAGAGCTAGAAATGGGCCCAAAACGGCCAATAGACTACCAGATTCTTGTGCTGGGAACACTCCTCCAGGGATAGATAGGCTGCTCTAAGCTCCCCACTGCCACTGGTGAACAAAGAAGCCTCCCTTTATCCAAGAAAGGAAATGGGCAACACAGGAACTTTCCAACAGTCCAGAATACAGCAAAGCCTGTATTTGGACTACTCTAGGTCAGAAAAGACGGGAAACAAGGATATTTTTTTTTCTTTTTTTGCAACAAACAGTAGGAAAATGCAATAAATATGTAACACAGGCTAGCGCACTTGAGTGTGTAGCCTCAACAGGTAAATGCAACAAACAGGACAAACTTTAAAAGTGCAGGTGCAAAAAGAACTTTAAACAGTTTAAAACAGTTCAAGAAGCAGAAATACTTGCAGTTTAGCTAGATCGGACAGTCACCCAGGTAGTAGCAGAAAAAAAAACACTTTTATCAGGTTAGCGGTCGCTCTTTTGGCCTCTCTGCTGCTAGCACCACTCTGCAGGACCACGAGGAGCTTGGCTGAGTAGTAACAAGAGTAAAAACTGTGCCAAAGCGGGTTTTATACAGGGGGACTTGAAAGAGCTAGAAACTGGCCCAAAACGGCCAAATAGACTAGCAGATTCTTGGGCTGGGAACACTCCTCCAGGGATAGATAGGCAGCTCTAAGCTCCCCACTGCCACTGGTGAACAAAGAAGCCCCCCTTTATCCAAGAAAGGAAATGGGCAACACAGGGACTTTCCAAAAGTCCAGAATACAGCAACACCTGTATTTGGACTACTCTAGGTCAGGAAAGGTGGGAAACAAGGATAATTTTTGTTTTTTTCTTTCTTTTTTTGCAACAAACAGCAGGAAAATGCAATAAATATGTAACACAGGCTAGCGTACTTGAGTGTGTAGCCTCAACAGATAAATGCAACAAACAGGACAAACTTTAAATTTCAAGAGCAAAAGCGCGCTAAAGCTGGCTTTAAAGCATGGGGTTAGAAGAGATAGGAAATGGCCCAAAATGGCCAATAAGCTACAGGTCACTGGGCTGGAACCACTCCTCAAAGGACAGATAGGCTGCGCAGAGCTCCTCACTCTCACTGGTGAACAAAGAAGCTTCCCCCTATCCAAATAAAGATATGGGCAACACAGGAACTATGACAAAGCCCAGAGATCAGCAATACCTGAAGACTGGACTATTCTAGTTCAGTAAAGGCAGGAAACAAAGATTTTTTTTTTTACAGAGTAGCAGAAATTAGGTACAGAAACACAGTAAATGCTTTAATTTGGCTAGCACACTTGAATGTGTAGCCTACAAATTAAGCTAAGCAAAAACAAACTTTAAAAGTGCAAAAAAAACTCAGAAATACAGGCAGGAATGCAATAAAAAAACTTTGCAGAGCTTATTTAGTTAAAGAAACAGAGAAGTCTATATATACAGAAAAGCAGCTAAAACACACAAACACTTCAGATGCAGTGCAACCTAGAGCACTTGAGTTGTAGCAATATTAAGGCAATTACAGTTATAATAAATGCTCTGAAATATACTCTATATATATATTTTTTTCTTTTTTTCCCTTTTTTTGAAAGGGAAAAGCGAGAAACAGAAGGCCTTATCAAATGTTCTCTCTGTATTAGGTAGAATGAGCTAATGACACTAGACTGGGAGGAGTGTCACAGATCAGATCCACAGTAGGGGCGGGCAACTGCAAAGCCACCAAATATAAGAGCAAGACACCAACTGGGGGAGAGGGAGGGGACAAACAGTAAGCACTACAGAAAACAAATGAAAGTTTTTAAACAGATAAAGATTTGTAAAGATACAGAATGCTTTTAACTGCAGACAAATCAGTTACTTGTGCAGATTTGTTAATAGCAATAAAATACACTCGAAGACTAAAAAGCAGACAATAAAAGTGCTATATATTAATTGTTAGAAACAATAATCTGTATAAATAATCGAAAAAAAAGCAGGATACTTATATATCTCAGCTAACTGTTGCGGTCAACAACTCTCATCCACTCTGTTCAGTGTGTATAGACAGAAACCCTATCAAAGTTAGGCTTAAACACCAGAAGAACAACTTCTTTTTTTTTTTTTTTTTTTTTTTTACAATAGCCTACAGACAGTAAGCACTACAGAAGACAAATGAAAGTTTTTAAACAGATAAAGATTTGTAAAGATACAGAATGCTTTTAACTGCAGACA